>NW_026111940.1:180000-247500 GCF_024679095.1 Eriocheir sinensis
ATATATATATATATATATATATATATATATATATATATATATATATATATATATATATATATATATATATATATATATATATATATATATATATATATATATATATATATATATATATATATATATATATATATATATATATATATATATATAGGTGGAAGACACCTACCGAACAGGCGCAAGCCACTCCAGTGAGGTATATATGGGAGGTGAGAAGGGCTGAAGCCCTCAAGACCCTTCCCATGTCCTCACTAACCTTTTCCCTATTGTCTCACCAACACCGGAGTAGTTCAGCATGCTCTCTAAAGCAGATCCTCTCTTTATCCACATCACACTACATTCACACAACATATACACCTTTCCCAAAATTAAAATTTCAAAATGGCGCACATACACCAAGCCTCAGGTCCCCGCCTGGAGAGGCCTAAATTCCCAGGAGGACTCCCCTTCTGGCTGCAGACCCGAGAGGTGTCTTGATAACTCCTCGAACCTCTTTCTTCTCAATTTCTGCAACATTCGTGGTCTTCGCTCTAATTTTCATTCTGTGGACATCATCTCTCCTCCTCTAAACCTCACCTTCTCTTCCTTGCGAAACACAGGTTTCTGAGGCTACTGACAGCAATCTCTTCTCTGTTCCTCCTACTATCTCTATCCTAATTTCAATCCAAAGCTGGTTGTTGCGCCTACGTGCGCAACGACATCACTGCTCTCGTGCCCGACCTTGACTCTTCAGAACTTTTCACCATCTGACTAAGACTTAATTGTCATTCTCTTACTAAATACGTATCTATTGTTTATCTCTCACCTAACTCTACCAACTATGTAAACTTCTTTGACTATTTGATTTCCAAAATGTAGCACATCTTGACCCTCTCCCTTCGCTTAAATCTCCATCCTAGGAGATTTCAATGTTCCTACCAGCTTTGGCTTTCATCCTCTTTCACTGACCATCCTGGTGAACAAGCCTACAACTTTGCTATCCTCAACGACCTAGAGCAGTTGGTCCAGCACCCTACACGTATTCCCGACCGTCTTGGAGATCGGCCCAGCATTCTAGACCTCTTCCTTACCTCAAACCCTTCTGCTTATTCTGTCAAACTGTTCTCTCCGTTGGGCTCCTCCGATCACAATCTTATTTCTGCATCCTGTCCTATCGCTCCTGTACACCTCTGGACCCACCGAAGAGGCGATGCTTCTGGCATTTGCTTCAGCTCGGTGGGACGACCTGAGATGTACTTTTCCATTCCCGTGGAATGATTATTGCTTCAGGATAGAACCCCTCTGTGTGCTCAGCGCATCACAGAGGTGATTGTCTCTGGAATGAGCATACATTCCTCGTTCTTTCTCTACTCCTCACGCTAAAAAGCCTTGGTTTAATCACGCTTGTTCTCGTGCTGTCAATGATAGAGAGGTAGCTCACAAAAGGTAACAGAGCCTTCAAACTAATGCTAATTATGAACTTTACATTTCTGCCCGAAATTGTGCCAAATCTATTCTCCGACTAACCAAAAATTCTTTCATTAATAGAAAATGTCAAAACCTTGCTTTCTCTAACTCTTCCCGTGACTTCTGGCATCTAGCCAAAAACATCTCCTCCAACTTCACTTCTTCATCTTTCCCTCCACTCCTCAGTCCTGACGGCAACACTGCCGTCTCATCTATCTCTAAGGCTGAACTCTTCTCTCAAACTATTTCTAAAAACTCAACTCTGGACGATTCTGGGCATATTCCTCCTACTCATCCCCCCTCTGACTCCTTTATGCCTGTTATAAAATTCTTCAAAATGATGTTTCTATGCCCTCTCTGGCCTCCAATCCTCAGAAAACAGGACCTGATGGAGTGCCTCCTGTCCTTGAAAACTGTGCCTCCGTGCTGTCACCCTGCCTGGTCAAACTCTTTCGCCTCTGCCTGTCAACATCTACCTTTCCTTCTTGCTGGAAGTATGCCTTCATACAGCCTGTACCTAAGAAGGGTGACCGCTCCAATCCCTCAAACTACCGTCCTATAGCCTTACTTTCTTGTCTATCTAAAGCTTTTGAATCAATCCTTAACCGGAAGATTCAAAAGCACCTTTCCACTTCTGACCTTCTATCTGATCGCCAGTATGGGTTCCACCAAGGGTCGTTCTACTGGTGATCTCCTAGCCTGCTTAACTGACTCTTGGTCATCCTCTCTTAGCCGTTTCGGTGAAACTTTTGCTATTGCTGGACATATCAAAAGCTTTTGATAGGGTCTGGCACAAATCTTTGCTTTCTAAACTACCTCCTACGGTTTCTATCCTTCTCTCTGTACCTTTATCTCCAGTTTCCTTTCTGACCGTTTCTGTTTCTGCAGTGGTAGACGGTCACTGTTCTTCCTAAATCTATTAACAGTGGTTTCCACAGGGTTCTGTCCTATCTCACTCTTTTCTGTTGTTCATTGATGGTCTTATTTCCAAAACGAATTGTCCTATCCATTCCTACGCCGATGATTCCACTCTGCATTACTCAACTTCTTTTAATAGAGGCTAACCCTTCAGGAACTTAACGACTCAAGGCTGGAGGCTGGAACAGCTTAGCCTCTGACCTTACTATTATTTCCGATTGGAGCAAGAGGAACCTGGTGTCCTTCAACGCCTCAAAAACACAGTTTCTCCACCTTTCCACTCGACACAATCTTCCAAACAACTATCCCCTATTCTTTGACAACACCCAGCTATCACCTTCCTCAACACTAAACATCCTAGGTCTATCCTTAACTCAAAATCTCAACTGGAAACTTCATATCTCATCTCTTACTAAATCAGCTTCCTCGAGGCTGGGCGTTCCTGCTCCGTCTCCGCCAGTTCTTCTCCCCTGCACAATTGCTGTCCATATACAGGGGCCTTGTCCGCCCTCGTATGGAGTATGCATCTCATGTGTGGGGGGGCTCCACTCACACAGCTCTTCTGGACAGAGTGGGCTAAAGGCTCTTCGTCTCATCAGCTCTCCTCCTCATACTGATAGTCTTCTACCTCTTAAATTCCGCCGCAATGCTGCGTCTCTTTCTATCTTCTGTCGATATTTCCACGCTGACTGCTCTTCTGAACTTGCTAACTACATGGCTCCCCCACTCCCGAGGCCCCGCTGCACTCGACTTTCTACTCATGCTCATCCCTATACTGTCCAAACCCCTTATGCAAGAGTTAACCAGCATCTTTACTCTTTTATCCCTCACGCTGGTAAACTCTGGAACAATCTTCCTCCCGTATTTGATCTTGCTTTCAGCCACCTCTTTTGTTTATTTTTTAGGAGCAGCGAGTAGCAGGCTTTTTATTGTTTTCTTTTTGTGTGCCCTTGAGCTGCCTCCTTTGTTGTAAAAAAAATATATATATATATATATATATATATATATATATATATATATATATATATATATATATATATATATATATATATATATATATATATATATATATATATATATATATATATATATATATATATATATATATATATATATATATATATATATATATATATATATATATATATATATATATATATATATATATATATATATATATATATATATATATATATATATATATGTGACATATATATATATATATATATATATATATATATATATATATATATATATATATATATATATATATATATATATATATATATACTTCCTGTAAATATTTAAAATCATTTTACTTCGATATATATGATATATATATATAATGTTTCTTATATATAAACATATGTATCTATGTGCATACATATGTATTTAAGAGTTTATCAGTAAACATCCTCACTTAACACCTTGTTGCTTAAAGTTTACCTTATTTCTCATCAATGTTTATCAGTGCCTTCTCCACGTATTTCTGTTGTTGGCAATCTCTGGGTTTAATTTCTTCTCCCTTAGATCTCCGTTTATGCTATCAATCCAACTTCGTTTGGGCCTTCCTCTTCTTCTATTTCCCTGCACTTCCATTTCCATGACTTCCTTCATGATCTTCCCCAACTCTTCTTCTCAAGTGTCCATACCACCTCAATCTTGACTCCTGGATCTTCTTGGAATTTCAATTACTTTCACTGTTCCTCTTATATATTCATTCCTAATTCGATCTCTTCTGGTGACTCCTACCATCCATCTCAACATCTTCATTTCCGCCACATCCATCTTCTTTTCTTCGTTCTTCTTCAGAGGTGCTGCTTCAAGCCCATACGCCATTGCAGGTCTGACCACTGCTTTGTGAACTTTACCTTTCACTCTTACTGGTACCCTCCTATCACATATCACACCAGAAACTTTCCTCCAGTTATTCCAGCCACATTGGATCCGGAAATTCACTTCTTTTTCCATCTCCACTGTCTCGTCTACCATTGATCCCAAGTACTTAAATGTTTTCTCTCTTCAACATTTCACCATTTAGTCTAATTGTGGCCTGTTGGTCGCCACTTGTATCTGTTGTGAAGTATTCCGTTTTGGACCTACTAATCTTCATTCCTCTGCTTTCCAAAGCAACTCTCCATTCTTCTAGTTTTCTTTCCAGCTGTCTTCTCTCCTCTGTCACCAAGACGATGTCATCAGCATATAATACACACCAGGGTGGTTCCTCTCTGACATTTTCTGTACTGACATCGAACACTATATTGAAAAGTAATGGACTTAGTGCCGATCCTTGGTGTAAGCCGACTTTCACATGGAAACTGTCAGTTGTACCAACCGTACTCCGAACTCTAGTTGTAACATTCTTGTAGCATTCTTGGACAATTCTGACATACTTTTCTGGCACTCCTTTCTCTTAGGCTTCTCGCCGTGGGACCCTATCGTATGCTTTCTCCAAGTCAATAAAAACCATATGTAGTACTTTCTGCTTTTCCCGATGTTTTTCCATATTCTGTCGAAGTGAGAAAATTCCGTCAACCGTTCCAAGTCCCTTCATAAATCCTAGTTGTTGCCTACCGATATGTACCACCTGTCTCAATCTATCATCCAACACCCTTTCGAATAGTTTAAGGGTGTGAGACATTAGTTTTATCCCTCGATAGTTCTCACAGCCCTGGATGTCTTCCTTCTCTTTAAAGATCGGTATCAGTGTGCTTTCTCTCCACTTTTCTGGTATAACTTCCTTCTCCATTATTCCTCTGATCAGCTGGTGCAACATGTCAACTCCTTCTCTTCCTAAGGCTTTCCATACTTCTACTGGTATTCCGTCGGGCCCTATTGACTTGCCATTTTTCATTTTCTTCAGTGCTCTTTCTACCTCTTGTCTTGTCACCTCCCCTACTAATTGGTCGTTCGGTTCTCCATCATCTCTAATAAGTCTCTCATTTTCTTCATTTAGCAGCTTCTCAAAGTAGTCCTTCCACCTTATTATGATATCTCTTTCCTTTCGTATCACAACCCCTCTTTCATCCTTGATCTGTCTAATATGTAATGTCTTTGTGCTTTTGTTTCTCGTCTTGGCCAACTTGAATACTTTTGTTGTCCTTCCTTGGTATCCAACTCTACAGGTTGTCATACTTCTGACTTTGCAATTGCTCTTCACCGTCCAACTTTGTTACTTCCATCTTTTCTTCATAACTTTCTGCCGTACCTCTTCATTAAACCACATGTTTCTTTATTTTCCCATATCTTATATTTAGGATTCCAGTCTCAAGATGCACTCATTCTGTTCCACCATCCATTTACATCTTCCATTTCCATGTCCATATCTCTTTCAGCCGACAATGAACTTGTTCCACTTATTCTTTTCTCTCTGTGATATTTCTCAATATCTTTCATGAGTAAAGTTGCTACAGATGAGTTTTCTGCTTCATCATCACTGCTGGAGGCAAGAATAGAGGTAATTGCTTTATCTAATGTTCCACAGGTGGTAGGTGTTTCACTCATATCATCTCTTCTTCGTTTCCTTCTTGGTTCTCCATCTTCCTCTTCTAGAATAGTCGTCTGACGAAGCTCCTCACATACTCTGGCAAGTGACGATTTTACTTGATCAGTGACGTGAGATGAAGAAAAAAATTTACTCTTGCATCTTGGGTCAATATACGTTGCAATTCTGTAAAGATCTTCATTTTCAATCCAAGAAAATCTTTTCTCAACATCAGCTTGCATTGCTTCTTTCATGAAGTTTACTGCCTGTGTTGCTTGTCTGTCTTCATTTAACTCAATCACTGATCCTGAGCCTGGTTCATCTTCAGAGCTTGTATCTGAAGTATGAGTTTCTTCAACAGGGTTAGAAACTACTGATGTGGTATGCTGAAGAGTGTGTTTTAAGGACTTTACAAGTGGAATCACTTCAGCTGCTGTTGATGTGGAGTCACTAAGTTATTTTGTGATATCTTCATAAGGTTGTAAGGCTTGTACACATTTATGCATAATCAACCACTCAGTATTGCTGAGCTGTTTGATTTTGAGTTGGTAGCAGCATACACACACACAGATTCCTTTATTTCTAGTGTTCTTCTTAGCATGTAGGTGCTATTCCATCTTATTAGATTATTATGTGAATAACAAGAGAGAGTTTAGGTACTTGCAATGATCCTGAATCTTTTTAGAAAGTTCATCTTGTGCCATAGTTGAGTGATGAAAGTGCTGACAACAATACTACGAGTTTTTTGATCATGTTTTCTATATCACAATGTGATGATAACCAGTTTTAGCAATCAGCTGTATTTTAGTACAATCAAATTATTTACACCTGAGAGAAACAGGCTTTTTTCATATTTGCTCCAGCATCACGCAGAACACAGTGCACATTTGTTCGAGATGTGTCCCACTTCATCAGCATATCATCAAACATTTTGGAAATATACTCTCTGTGTCGTTCTTCCAGTGGTTCAGCACCTAGCACAAAGTTTTATTTCTTTCAAATTCCTTGTTATGGTATGTGCAGTTAAACTCAGCAATGAGACACCTGTAAGAGGTATCTGACCCACACATCAGTTGTGAAGGAGAAAGTTTGTTGTCTGCTTCACTTCATCAATTATTTCTTTTATTTTCTTAACAGACTCATACATATCACTACATATCATTGATGAATAGAAATTTCGCTGCTTTAGACTGTATAGTGGGCAGCTTCAGTCATCAGTCTCATGAATCCTATGTCATAAACATGACTGAAGGCAAGTAATCCATGACTAACATTTCTGCAATGCATTTATCAGTTTCTTTGCCTTAGGGTTAGAAAGCGTCCATAATTTTGCACTCTGAAAATACTCAGCAACATTCCTTTGTAGCATCTGTCTTTGATTTTTTGCAAAGGTGTTTTTTTCTATATTTATTTTTTCTTCAACTTCTTTTGTCTCTTTTGCCATTAACTCTTTAAACTGTTCTTTATGCAGTGATTTCAGTGGTTTTCAAAGATGTAGTTCCACGTCCCTTTCGTGAATAATCTTTCTTGCACAACAGACGCAATACTGGGTCCACTTGACTTGCTCATAAAATATTTCCACCTTCACTGCTATGTGACGCCATTTTTCAGCTGCTGGCAGTCAGCACAGAGATATAATAAGGCTTTGTAAACTTGATTATAATATCCTTTTAAACCATCACTGGCAAGGCGCTGTATTTATCAGCGAGGAGCAAAGCAAAGGAAGAACAGTACTTCTTCCTTCGAAAGGCAAACTCACCAAACTGATGACCTAGCTGCCGGTGTATAATGGCAGGACTTATGCTCGAATGCCAGTTTACAACTTATGGATCAGTATTATAAATTTTCAGAGATGCTTAGCAAATGTGAAAAGAAAATTACTTTTATTATAATGCTTCATTGCATTAAATTCTAGTAAGAAATACATCGAAAAAGCCCTCTATAACACGTAATAATGATAATAATAATAAAACAATAGCTAATATTACCCTTCCTCTGTGAAAATCTCTTTTTTCATCGGCAACTCACTGTATCAGGGGAAACGAGTAAGACAACAGGAAAATCCTCGTTGCGATAAGAAGAGCTCAGCGCTGCCGGTTCATTATTTTAATATTATTATTTGTATAATTATGGTAAAAACATTCTGCATTAAAAAGTATTTAAGGAAGAAGCACTGAATTCTACCGTGTGAAGGGAATAAGGTCATAAGACTGCAATGTACGACATATCTCAGCCACGACGACACACACAGCTACAATCTCTCTCTCTCTCTCTCTCTCTCTCTCTCTCTCTCTCTCTCTCTCTCTCTCTCTCTCTCTCTCTCTCTCTCTCTCTCAGCAGGTAAAGGCATCAGGGTGAGGTGACAAAGCAAGGGTGATAAGCCTCGTTATCTCTATCTCCTCTTCACCTCCCCACACACACACACACACACACACACACACACACACACACACACACACACAGTGACTCACTCAGCTGTCCTTACTAAGTATCTAACATTCCACCTTATCCACTGGTTTGCAGTTTACTTTACTAAGTATTTTACTTCATAGTCACTTAAGTAAATTCTTCCTCCTCCTGACCTTCCCTAAATTCTAGACACATTACGTTGTGTAAGTTTGAAGAGGAAATGAATCCGTGATATTATTTGCTTTAGTTTTACTAGATAATTAATTCATTAGACACACATCAATAAATTTACTCCACATTTCTAGTCTGTCTGAACTCTAAGTCTGTAAGCACCAGGCAGTAGTAATTTCTGCTACTCTGCTAGTTCTGTAACTGCGTGTCTATATATTACACTATAATCTGGTAGGTTTGTAGCAATACACAAAACACATCCGCATCCACACATCCTCTGTAGAGTGCGGATGCGGATGCGGATGCACTGGATAAGACATATTTCACCGCCAAATGTGGGATGCGGAGGCGGAGGCGGATGCTCCAGTTTATCACAACTACGGATGCGGATGCAGACGCGGATGTGAAAAAATATGCGGATGTTCCGCGGATGCCCGGATGTGCGGATGCGGATATCGACCATCTCTAATATATATATATATAGCAACTAGCCTTATATATATATATATATATATATATATATATATATATATATATCGCCTCGGATATATACTCCTCGATATTAGCAGAGCATAACTTTGGAAAGACGATATCTCGTATTACAAAACAAAGAAGTAATATTACGCATTGTAATAGAGGCAATAAATCTCAAAAAACTATCCATAACAAACTATCAAATAGCAAAAGCCAAAACAATAAATCAATCAATAGCTATTATCAAGTGTCAACAATAACAATAAATAGCAGTAATAATAATAATACTTTTATTATTATCAACATCGTCACCACTACTATCATCACTATTATTAACATCGCTCTCCGTATCACCACCACCCCTTCATCATCACCAATATCACCACTACTATTCTTGATAGTAATGCGATTGGGTAGGCGGTGAAGTGATAGCGTACTGGACCCATTCGCCGCGTGATGGACGACGCGGGTTCGAATCCTCCACACTACCCTCGGATTTTCAGTCACCGCCGAGTGGCTTAAAACTACCACATGCTGTCCTGAAGACCACCCATCAACGGACTCTAGAAGGAAGCCGTCCAAGCGAATCAAACGAGTTCGGGGGCAGCATGAGCCAATACAAGATGGCGCCACTATAAAAACACTCGCCTGCGCCAGAACAGGCTGGGCCGACCATCAGCCCCCACCTGGAAGAAACCTTGGGCCGACCATCAGGCCCCACCGGGAGAAGATGCCTGGCGCAATGAGCAACAACGTAAAAAAAAAAAAAAAATGGTAAGGGGCATCAGCAATAAGCGATTGCACAAGCAATAGAAGCGAAGGCATAGTCAGCGGCAGTAGAAATATCACTAGTTAATATAGTAAAAAATAACATCAGTATAACGATGATAGTGGTAGCAGAAGTAGAAGTAGTAGTGGTATTAGTAATAGTAATAACGTGGTGATAATTGTAGTAATAGTAGTAGTAGTAGTAGTAGCAGTAGTAGTAGTAGTATTAGTAGTAGTAGTAGTAGTAGTAGTAGTAAAAAATAGTAGTAGTAGTAGTAGTAAAAAGTAGTAGTAAAAAGGGAGGTATGCCAAGACGTCACTACGGAATAGCACTGCTGCTTCCCCTGGACGGCTTGAACACGCCTTCGGTACAGGATATTGATGCCTCCTGGGAGCACGAGTTGATGTACGTGCCCATGGTTTTAGGTGCGTGGACAGCGGGCGTTTATGGACATCCATATTCGACCCGATGACTGCCTGTACCGTGAGCTGCCCCTAAGTACGCCCTGTAGGAACGAAGACAAGGGCATGCAATTTGATCCAACATGTGGATCAGGGCGGCTTCAACCCCCTCGTCTTCCACCACATCCGGCGGGATGGGTCCCAGGGCCGATGCTTCTACGCAGGGACTCATGGAACTAATCTCGAAGAAGCATCCAGTCAAGGAGTCACGTTGTCGCCTGGATGAGAATTGTCGCCTCTCGTTCTCCTGCTCAGGTCGGCCATCCTATGTCTCAGGGCACCCAGACACTCCTGGCCCAAACGCCACCCATCTCAATATGGACTATGAAGCCACAGTGGTGGAAGTGACATTAGGGTGGGTCAGGGAGTGACTTGAGTAAGAGGAAGGAAAGCAGGATCTGGACGTAATAGATGATAGGTGATTTAGTGCTAGGTAGTATTAGTGATATGGTTGGATGCAATGATCATTAACGAACAGAGTTGGGGCTAATGACCTCCAAGCTATAGACCCTCTTGATTATGTCGGAAGGAAAATAAACATGGAATTGGGTATCATTTATGTAGTAATAGTAGTTGTGGTGGTGTTAATATTAGTAATAGTAGTAGTGGTGGTAGTGTAGTATTTTCCAGGTATTGGTGTATTGGCAGGAGGAAATACAGATGAGTTGGAAGATTGTTCCAGAGTTTACTAGCGTGAGGGATGAAAGAGTGAAGATGCTGGTTGGAATCCCTTCATAAGGGGGTTTGGACAGCATAGGGATGAGCATGAGTAGAAAGTCGAGTGCAGGCCAACAAGGGAGGGGGGGGAGGCATGGTTAGCAAGTTCAGAATGAGCAGTCAAAGGGAAATATCGATAGAAGATAGAAAGAGAGGCAAGACATTGTGGCGGGAATTTTGGGTAGAGAGGTAGAAGACTATCAGGGCATGAGGAGGAGAGTTGCTGAGACGAAGAGCCTTTGCTCCTCTGTCCAGAAGAGCTCAGGTGGAGCCCCCCACATACGAGACATATACTCCATAACGAAGGGCTGAGGACAAGGCCCTGTATATGGACAGCAACTGTGCAGGGAGAAGAAGAACTCCGCGGAGACGCAGTACAGCACGCCCAGCCTCGAGGAAGCTGATTTAGTAAGAGATAGAGATATGAAGCTTCCTAGTTGAAATTTTGAGTTAAGGATAGACCGAGTGATGTTTAGTGTTGAGGGGAAGGTGATAGCTGGGTGTTGTACAAAGAATAGGGAGATAGTTGTTTGGAAGATTGTGTCGAGTGGATAGGTGGAGAAACTGCTTTTGAACAGGGCGTTGAAGGACACCAGGTTCTTCTTGCCCCAATCGGAAATAATAGTAACGTCTGAGGTTGCTAAGGCGTTCTGCATCCTCCAGCCTTGAGTCGTTAAGTTCCTGAAGGGTGGGTCTCTATTAAAAGAAGTTGAATAATGCAGAGGGAACTTACTGGTCAAGGAATGGATAGATAAAGTTCGCTCTTTGGAAAAAAAAGTTAAAGACTCATCAATGAAATTGGCAACAGAAAAGAGTGGAGATAGGACAGAACCTGGCAGGGACACCACTGTTAATAGATTTAGGGAAGAACAGTGACCGGCTCCGTTTCACGGCAGAAATAGAACGGATTGAAAGGAAACTGGAAGATAAAGGTACAGAGAGAAGGATAGAAACCGTCTGGAGGAGTGGCAGTTTAGAAAGCAAAGATTTGTGCCAGACCCTATCAAAAAAGCTTTGATATGTCAAGCGCAATAGCAAAAAGCCAATTGAAACGGCTAAGAGGATGACCAAGAGTCAGTTAAGAAGGCTAGGAGATCAACAGGCAGAACGCTTACCTTGCAGGAAACTCCATACTGGTGATCAGATAGAAGATCAGAAGAAGAGCGTGCTTTTGAATCTTCCGGTTAAGGAGATTGATTCAAAAGCTTTACAGATAGACAAGAAAGTAAAGCTAACAGGACGGTAGTTTGAGGGATTGGAGCGGTCACCCTTCTTAGGTACAGGCTGTATGAAGGCATACTTCCAGCAAGAAGGAAAGGTAGATGTTGTGACAGGCAGAGGCGAAAGAGTTTGACCAGGCAGGGTGATGGTAGCACGGGAGGCATGTGCTTAAGGACAATAGGAGGCACTCCATCTAGGGGTCCATAAGCCTTCTGATAGATTGAGGCCAGAGAGAGGCATAGAAAATATCATTTTGAAGGAATCTTTATAACAGGCATAAAAGGAGTCAGAGGGGGAGTGAGTAGGAGAATATGCCCAGAATCGTCCAGAGTGGAGTTTTTGTGGGAAAAAGTTTGAGAAGAGTTCAGCCTTAGAGATAGATGAGACGGCTGTGTTGCCGTCAGGACTGAGGAGTGGAGGAAGATGTATAAAGAAGTGAAGTTGGAGGAGATGTTTTTGGCTGATGCCAGAAGTCAGGAAGAGTTAGAGAAAGCAAGGTTTTGACATTTTCATTAATGAAAGAATTTTTGGTTAGTCGGAGAATAGATTTGGTACGATTTCGGGCAAAATGTAAAGTTCATAATTAGCATTAGTTTGAAGGCTCTGGTATCTTTGTAAGAGCTACCTCTATCATTGACAGCACGAGAACAAGCGTGATTTAACCAAGGCATTTTAAGTGAGGAGTAGAGAAAGAACGAGGAATGTATGCCCCATTCCAGAGACAATCACCTCTGTGATGCGCTGAGCACACACACAGAGGGTCTCTCTATCCTGGAAGCAATAATCATTCCACGGGAATGGAAAAGCACATCCTCAGGTCGTCCCACCGAGCTGAAGCAAATGCCAGAAGCATCGCCTCTTCGGTGGGGTCCAGAGGGTGTACAGGAGTGATAGGACAGATGCAGAACAAGATTGTGATCGGAGGAGCCCAACGGAGAGAACAGTTTAACAGAATAAGCAGAAGGGTTTGAGGTAAGGAAGAGGTCTAGAATGTTGGGCCGATCTCCAAGACGGTCAGGAATACGTGTAGGCTTGTTCACCAGGATGGTCAGTGAAAGAAGATGAAAGCCAAAGCTGGTGGTGAACATTGAAATCTCCTAGGATGGAGATTTCAGCGAAGGGAGAGTGGGTCAAGATGTGCTCCACTTTTGAATTCAAATAGTCAAAGAATTTTACATAGTTGGTAGAGTTAGGTGAGAGATAAACAGCACAGATGTATTTAGTAATAGAATGACAGTGAAGTCTTAACCAGATGGTGGAAAATTCAGAAGAGTCAAGGTCGGGCACGAGAGGGTGATGTCGTTGCTAACGTAGGCGCAACACATCCAGCTTTGGATTGAAATTCAGGATAGAGATAGTAGGAGGAAACAGAGTAGAGATTGCTGTCAGTAGCCTCAGAAACCTGTGTTTGGTAAGGAAGAGAAGGAGGTTTGAGGAGGAGAGATGATGTTCCACAGAATGAAAATTAGAGCGAAGACCGCGAATGTTGCAGAAATTGAGAAGAAAGAGGTTCGAGGAGTTATCAAGACAATATATATATATATATATATATATATATATATATATATATATATATATATATATATATATATATATATATATATATATATATATATATATATATATATACAAGAGAAGATGGCGCCACTATAAACACCTGCCTGCGCCAATACGGGCTGGGACCGACTACCATCCAGGCCTCTCAAGCAAACCTACCGGCGTCATATGCGTAGACGTAAAAAAAAGAAGAAAAAAAAGAAAACATATATATATATATATATATATATATATATATATATATATATATATATATATATATATATATATACAAGAGAGATTATGCCACTATAAACACCTGCTACGTTTGCGCCACACGGGCTGGGACCACTACCATCTAGGCTTCCTTGCTAAACCTACTGGCGTCAGGTATGTAGACGTAAAAAGAAAGAAATATATATATATATATATATATATATATATATATATATATATATATATATATATATATATATACAGAGGTGGGCAAGTGCGGTACTTAGTGTGGTAGTGCGGCAGTGCGGTAGTATCGCATCACAAAAAAAGTACCGCACTACCACACTACCGCAAACTTTCTGAAAATACCGCACTACCGCGGACCGCACTAAAAAACCCTGTGTATTATTTTGCGGTACTTTGAAAAATATCGAAGACGACATTTACAGCGCGGCATGCTCACAGAAATGTTTTTTTTTTTTTTTTTACAGTGAATCGGACTCAATCAGTCAATCGGTATCAGTCATCAGAATCAGTGATTCAATCATTCTGACTTTTCAGTTATTGTTCAAAATTAAATACTAAACAGACAGACTAAACTACTACACTGCGAGTCTTCTTTAACCCGCGCGGTGCCGGCCATTTCAACCCCGGACCCGTCCGTGGTGCCGGCCGATTTTTCATTTTTTTTATGAGCTTAAAAAATGCTTAGCAATAGTAAGATAATGTAAAAACATGCAAAAAGTGGTTTAGCAAAGAGATTTTTTTTTTAAACTCACCATATATATGTTTGTGTTGCCTCTCGTTGGTGCATATTAAATGACGATGCTCTCTCTCGGTTTTACATAGTTTTTATTAGTTAGTGAATAATCATCAGACACGACTGATTAGTTGATAACATATCCTTAATACCAAGCGCGAATAACTCAGAGTAAATCTGTTCGTCACTTAACTCAAGGCGGCGCGCCATGACTGTCTCTGACGATCACTGTACAAGCACTAACACGATCGCTGCTCATGTCCCGTACAAAGTTTTCTTTGATGCATAACATACAATATATGTTTTTAAACTTCATTGTAACTTCTCTCTCCTGAGAGACGGACGTGACCTCACACCGCTGCGGCCCCACAGCCTCGCTTACCCGCGTTGTCCGCTTTGTCAACCCTGTGTTTTCGTTGTGCTCTTGGGTTTGCGTTTGCTTTCATGTGTGTTTGTGTGTTCTTGCTTGTGAACCTTGTTTGTTGCCGTAATTTCCCGACGCGTGTTTCATGTGTGTTCGTTTGTGGTTTCTGTGAGTGTGTCTGCCTGTGGTTGCCTCTGTGATTTATGTTTCCGGTGTTTTTGCGTGTGATTTGGCTGTTTACGAGTGTTCTACGTGGGTTTCAGAGTGTTTCGAGTGTGTTGTTGTGTTTCCGGTGTTTTTGCGTGATTGGCTGCTCTGGAGTGTTCTACTTGGGTTTCAGAGTGTTTCAAGTGTGTTGTATTTTCCGGTGTTTTTGAGTGTGATTTGAGCTGTTTCTGAGTGTTCTACGTGGGTATCAGAGTGTGTTTCGAGTGTGTTGTTGTGTTTCCGGTGTTTCGCGAGTGACTTAAGGGGTGTTGAACAGTGCTATATTGTTGAGTTTCTGTGAATCGTATCTCTCGTGTGCTATTGTGATCTCGAGTGTTTTCACGTGTGATTTGGGTGTGTCGGGTTGCGCGAGTTTCTCGTGTGTTTCTCGAGTGTTTTTTTTTTGTTGTTGTTTGCGTTGTGCTTGCCGACACCTAACCCTTTGAATTCCCTGAGGATTCAATCTGCTCCTCCTCACTACACCCTCTTTCAATCCCCTAGAGGATTAACCCTTCCAACCCCCCTTTCCTTCACCTCACCAAGCCCCCCCCCACCCTCGCTCACCTCACCTCCTCTCTGCTCCTCCTCACTACAAATCCCCTAGAGGATTAGCCCTTTCTACCTCTCCCTCACCTCCACATATTTCTAACCCCCACCTCCTGCCCACCTCACCACTTTTCCAACCCTCCTGATCTCACACACCACCTCACCCCTTTCCTAACCCTCCTTGATCTCACATACACCTCTACCCACCCCTCTCTTCCCCTCTTCACTCACCTCACATCCCTTCCATTCCTCCTCTCTCTCACTTCCTACCTCCCTAGACCCTCCTCACTCACCTCACCTCCTTCCTAGTCCCCTTCACTGTGTTTTTATCGCTTTCATTTCCCAGGCAATCATTAATCACTTTCTTAGCCAAGATGGCGCCTACATGCAGTACGATGCCTGTAACGGCAGCTTCTCAGCTCCCCACTTTTTACAGGGCAGCGTTCTGTTGTCTGGTCGACTGCAGGAGCGTAGTTGAAACATGGAAGCAGGTCCTTGAATAAAATAATAGAGCTTTCTCTGCACTGTTTGCCTCTTGCAGGAATTTCATCCCAGGCTAACGTCGCCGCTGGTGCCAAAGCAACTATCTCCCATCGCCCCCTTGCCCTGGGGCGGCGCTCGTCGACACCAGCGACAACTTTACCACGCAGCTACTGGAGGGGGTGGTAGTGGCACTGCTCCATGATGGCTTCACCGTCGTGAGATGGAGGAGCCAAGCCAGCCATGACAAGCAATTTATCCTGTTCATTGCTCAACAGGTTTTGCCACTTCACCTGGAGAGAGGAGGACGAGCAGGAGAGCACCTTCCTGGTGGGTGACTCAATGATTCACCAGCAGGTCGCTGAGTTCTCGATGGCAGAGTTCCTCGTCAAAAGGACATTTGAAACTATTAAGCTATCCTGGTGCCGGGAACAGACGATCATAACTGCTACTTTATGAGAATCCCCCCAGGCTACTAATGATTCACTGTTTTGTTATTCACACAGGAAATACGAACGACGTCACCACGACCTGAACTGAGAGAACTCCTGGACAAGCACCGTAGGCTCATCCAGCAATTTTATGAGTCTAAATCCCCAAACTTCAAGATTTTGAGCACCAGGAGTCTACCACGGACGTGAGCGAGGAGCGACTTAACTTCAGTAAAGGCCTTCAACCTAAACAACCGTTTACAGATTCCTTTGCGAGAGCTCTGACATTGGAGTTCTTCAACGCCTGGGAGAATTTCTACCGGACAAAGTGGGAGCTCTTCCACAGGGACGGAATACACCTGTCTCCTTAAGGGGCGGCCAGATTCGGGAAGGCTCCTCAACAACGCAGTACGTGACACCCGATCAAAAAAACGACCCTCAGCCACGTCCCTCTCCACCCCGCCTGTGTAAATAGACGCCATACCATTGGCAGCAACCTGCACCGCAGTGGACCCCACAACTGCCACCACCCCAGCTACTGCTTTTTCTCTAGAATAACGCTTAAAAATCCTTAGTTTCATAATGCGCGTAGCCTAAGAAACAAATTTGATGAACTGAGATGTTTTGTTTTAACAGAAAATTTTGATATAATTGCATATAACTTGAAACATTTATCGACACCACAAATATTGATTTAAGTTCAACAATGAAGCAACATAGAGATGGCTACAGACTCTTCAACAAAGATCATTATATAGCTGCAAAAGCTCGTTGAGGCATGCCCTTTTGTCAAAAGCTATTTGCAACCCACTGACAGAACACCAGGAGACAGTAACGTCGAACATTTGTGCGTGCGAGTAAACATTGCAAAGGTCAATTTAAATATAGCTGTCACCTACAGGCCTCCGGGGCAATCACTCGATGCCGATCATGAAATGTACAGCGTTTTAAGGTAGTCACTTAGTAACAGCGACTCACTGATATTATAAGATTTTAACCTCCCCCATATATACTGGGCGAGTCACATAGGATGATCGAATTTTTAGAAGAAAATTATTTAAGCCAAATGGTTTCTGAACCAACTCGACAAAATAACATACTAGACCTTGTTATAACGACCCCAGATAACCTAGTCAGTAATGTCACGGTAGGAGAACACCTCGGTTCTTGCGATCATGAATTAGTGCGCGTCGACATTAGAGCTCAAACATCGGTGACTGAAAATAAAGTAAAGGTGCCCAATTTCAAAAGAGCTAACTTCGTAGAAATCCGACGAAAACTAACAGAAATGCAACTATCAGATGACGGCAATGTAGAGGACGCCTGGCTAAGCTTTAAAAATCATTTACTCACTCAGCAGAACACATTCGTCCCTTTATGTGAGAAGCGAAGTAACACTAATAAAAGCCCACCTTGGTTTAATAGCGAAATTAAACACTCAGTCAAGGAGAGATAATTGTTTTACAGGCTAAAGAAAGAGCAAAGCACGCCCGCAAACATTAGACTTGATCATGATGCCAGGCGACGAGTAAAACGATTAGTATGTCAGGCAAAGCATAGATATGAAGAAAATATTGCCACCAACTGGAAAAATAATCCGAAATCCTTTTTCAGTTACATAAACAACAGAAAGACGATCATAAGTGGAATTGGACCCTTAACAAACAGAGACGGTGCACTAGTGACTGACAGCCAACACGTTGCAAACCTCTTAAACAATCACTTTTCCTCGGTATTTAATACTAACAGTTAATATTAATAACCACTACCATCAACACCAGTACTAATGTAAATCCCGAGCATGCATTGCCTAACTTTGAAATAACAACCGAAGAAGTCCTTAAAGCCCTCTAATCACTTAAAACAAATAAAAGTCCTGGACCTGACAAAGTATATCCTACACTGCTCAAAAAAACAAAGAGCCGTATTCAATATGTCCTTGCGACAAGGAATCGTCCCTTCGGATTGGAAAAAGGCTAACGTGACACCGATTTTTAAGAAAGGAGACAAAAAAATTACCAGGTAATTACAGGCCCATTAGTCTAACTTCAGTTGTAGGTAAGCTACTTGAGAGCAAAATTAGAGACAAAATTGTGAGTTACCTTGAAAGCCACTCATTAATTGGGGACTCACAACATGGCTTCCGTAAAAAAAGATCCTGCCTATCAAACCTATTGACCTTTTATAACGACCTCTTCTCAGTTTATGACGTAACCAAATCACTGGATTTAGTCTATCTTGATTTCCAGAAAGCGTTTGATAAAGTCCCACATCATAAATTACTTTACAAATTAAAGCAAATAGGTATTGACGGTCAAGTACACCAATGGATCGCGAATTGGTTGAGCAACAGACAACAGAGTGGTGATTGACGGATTTAACTCGGAGTGGGCGCCGGTCACTAGTGGCGTCCCGCAGGGCTCGGTTCTTGGCCCAGTGCTCTTCATTATTTACATCAACGACGTGGATGTTGGACTCAATAATCGCATTAGTAAATTTGCAGACGACACAAAGATTGGTAACTCGGTTCACACTGACGAATACAGGCACAACCTCCAAGAGGATTTGCACAAAATTTCACCTTGGTCGGATAGATGGGAGATGCCCTTTAACGTAGGCAAATGCCAGGTTCTTCAAATTGGGGCAAGGAATAAGAAGTTCGATTACGAAATGCGCGGCGTTAAACTCAAAAGCGTTCAATGCGTTAAGGACTTGGGGGTCAAAATCGCGTCAAATCTCAAATTCTCACAGCAACGCATCGATGCAGCAAATAAAGCGAAAAGAATGTTGGGCTTCATTAAAAGAAACTTTTTATTCAAGAATAAAGATGTAATACTTCCGCTCTACAATAGTTTAGACAGACCCCACTTGGAATATGCGGTACAGTTTTGGTCTACCTACCATGCAAAAGACATTGCCAAATTAGAAGGTGTTCAGCGTCGGGCAACAAAAATGATCCCTTCCTTGCGCAACAAATTTTACGAAGAAAGGCTTTCCACCCTTAACATGTTATCTCTTGAGAAACGTCGCCTCCGAGGAAAACTGATCGAATGTTTAAAAATACTTAATGGTTTCACGAATGTAGACAGATCAACATTGTTTATGATCGATGATACTTTGCGTACGAGGAATAATGGCGTAAAACTCAAATGTAGACAAGTAAATTCAGACTGCACCAAATTTTTATTCATCAACATTGTAGTGCGATAATGGAATAAGCTCCCACCTTCAGTGGTCCAGTGTAACACGATGGACTCCTTTAAAAACAAGCTCGACCGTCACTTCCTTCAACTTAATATTAACTAGAGTTGAAAAGCGGCGTTTTGGAGTCTTCTGATTAATGTAGAATCACTTAGGTTTAAGGACAGACCACCTAGTCTGGACCATGGGGTCTGTGTGGTCTGATTTTCTATGTAAATCTCTCTCTCTCTCTCTCTCTCTCTCTCTCTCTCTCTCTCTCTCTCTCTCTCTCTCTCTCTCTCTCTCTCTCTCTCTCTCTCTCTCTCTCTCTCTCTCTCTCTCTCTCTCCGTTTCACGAATGTAGACAGATCAACATTGTTTATGATCGATGACACTTTGCGAACGAGGAAGAATGGCATAAAACTCATATGTAGACAAGTAAATTCAGACTGCATGAATTTTGTTCTTCACCAACGTACGTTGCAGTGCGAGAATGGAATAAGCTCCCACCTTCAGTGGTCCAGTGTAACACGATTGACTCCTTTAAAAACAAGCTCGACCGTCACTTCCTTGAACTTAATATTAACTAAAATTGAAATGCAGTGTTTTGGAGCCATCTAATTAATGTAGAATCAATTAGGTTTAAGGACAGACCACCTAGTCTGGACCATGGGGTCTGTGTGGTCTGATTTTATATGTAAATCTATGTAAAAAAAATTATCTCTCTCTCTCTCTCTCTCTCTCTCTCTCTCTCCACTGAATGAAGTGAATGTTTATTTTTTCCATAGAAATTAGCATATATAAAGTTACTATGGATGGACTCATATAGTCTTATAACGATAACAGTATATATATTACCAAAACTATAAAAAAAAATAATCGGACATGAAGAATTACCTAATAGATAAGTTAATAAAATAATGGCGCCGAACGGGAGGATGGAAACATCAGGCAGGACAAAATGGCGGGAAGACGGACACCCAACACCACACAGCCAAGCATGGCGGGCGAGAGTGTCCCTATAAGCGCCGGCACTGAGAATTCATCCGGTACTGATACCGGAAATGGTACCGTCAGTCTTCCGACACTTTGAGAGGGGCCCAGTACCGATAGTGTCATGAGCACTCGGCACTGAGCAGTACCGATTTGTAATGATTCCACTCGGCACCCGGTACCGGTACCGAGTGCCGCATAGAATCGATTTATTCGGCACTCGCTACCGGTACCGGTTGCCGAGTGGAATCATTACAAATCAGTACTGCTCAGTGTCGAGTGCTCATATCGGTACTGGGCCCCGCTCAAAGTGTCGGAAGACTAACGGTACCATTTCCGGTATCAGTACCGGTTGGATTCCCAGTGCCGGGACAAGCTCGCCCGCCATGCTTGACTGTGTGGTGTTGGGCCCGGCTGTGCGAATCGCTGCATATCCGTCTTCCCGCCATTTTGTCCTGCCTGATGTTTCCATCCTCCCGTTCGGCTCCATTATTTTATTAACTTATCTATTAGATAATTCTTCATGTCCCAACGGTGGGATGTAAGTCCCTAAATGGAAGAGCGCACTGTGAGGGAGGGCGAGAAGCAGCGGCCCGCGCCACCTCATCGGCCTCCTCATTACCACGCACATAAACATGGGCAGGTACCCAACAGATGATAATGCTTATTGGGGAGTTCTGTGCCTGGTGCCGTAACTGCGGGGTCATATGGCGCCGAATCTATTACATAATAAATTGTACTATAAAACCATATAAAACAGGTTAAAAATTAAAAACATGATAAAAAACAACAATAAAAGGTCAATAAAACCTACAGGAAGTTGAGGAGGCATGTTCTTATGTAAACTCCCATCTCCGCCCCGATAGCGGGGGAGGTACCGCTCTTGCAAGTCCCCCAGACTGGGACACTCGACCAGCAAGTGCCGAACAGTCAGGGGGACCAAACAGTTATCACAGTAGCGCTGAACTCCCCGGGACATGAGGAAACCATGTGTGTATACACTGTGACCCACCCTAAGGCGGGCCAGGACAGTCTCCCTTTTACGACTTCTTATATGGGAATACGACCAGGGACGCACAGCCCTGGTTGTGACTTCCCCAATCTTTGTCGTGGCAATCACAGCCGCCCGCCTGCGCTGCCACACCCTCTGCAGTGCAGACCGCACGATGGGATGCAAATCCCTAAATGGAAGAGCGCAATGTGAGGGAGGACGAGAAGCAGCAACCCGCGCCACCTCATCGGCCTACTCATTACCATGCACAGAGACGTGGGCACCTGATGTTCACCCCTTTTTGCAAGAAATAACCATTAAAAAATATATAAAACGATAGGGTGGGTGTTCCTAAAATATTCTATTGCGGACAGGGCTGCCTGTGAGTCAGAGTAGACAGTAAAAGTATCGACAGGCAGTGTGAAGATGGTGCGAATTGCTAAAAGAATGGCAGATAGTTTTGCGGTAAAAATTGAGGCTAGGGCAGGTAAAGTTCCGGAACGGGAAATGTCTGGAAAGACAGCTCCAAATCCAACGCCTACATCGGATTTGGAGCCGTCCATGTATACTGGTACAGAAGTGGCGTGACTAGCTGTGTGGGACAGGAAAAGCTGTCGAGCAGTTGCCGTCGCGATGCTTGCTTCGCTAAAGTTGAAGTACCGGTGAAATGTGGGTTTGGGAACTCCCACGGTGTGATGGGGTACCTGATAAACTGCTATAGGGAAGTATGGTAGTGAGAGGTCCCCAATGACATTCTGGACACGGAAACCAAAGGGGCGAGGTAGGAGAGGCTTATTTATGTATAATTTACATTGGTGTCTAAGGCATCGGTGTAGACAGGGTTGTTCGGTTGGCGATGTAGTCTTAACTTAACATGGGGAATGATCTAAAGCCACATGTTGACAATCGGACTGCAACGTGATGGACTGCATCAAGTGTGCGGAGGTGGGCGGTTGTTGCCGATGTGTTTACTTCGCAGCCGTAGGAGAGTCTCGACCCGATGAGTGCCTGGTAAAGGCATAGGAGTATTGTGCGGTCAGCGCCCCATGAAGTGCATGACAGAACACGAAAGAGATCGAGCGATCTCATGCACTTTGTTTTCAAGGTTTTTAGGTGTGGGAACCATGTGAGGCGCCTGTCGAGGACGAGTCCCAAGAACTTGTGTTCTTCCACAACAGGTAGACGTGAACCGCAAATGATGAAATAAGGGTCTGGATGGTGGCCTCTCAGGCGACAAAAATGCAGGGCAATCGACTTGGAAAGTGGAAATCGGAAGCCATGTTTCTCCGCTCATCTGAATATCCTGTCGATGGCATGTTGCAGTCTTCGCTCTGCGGTGGGCATCCGAGACGCCGAGTACCAGATTGCCAGGTCGTCGACAGAGATGGAGGACGACACCCCATCAGGGAGCGATGTTGTAATGCCAGTTATGGCTACAGCAAAGAGGGTGACACTCAGGACGCTTCCTTGGGGAACTCATGCCTGCTGTTCATAGGATGGTGAGTAGGACGTACCAACTGGGGAGGCGGCGGCTGAGTCGACAGAGTGACATCGCCGCGTTCAGGAGGACGCGAGATAAATCTCCGCCCGGTGCCACCAAGCTGGGATTTTTCAGCCGCCGCCGAGTGACTTAAAACTACCCACATGCTGTCCAGAAGACCACCTATCAACCCGGACTCTAGATTTTAGGATTAAAGATGAGCTCCGGGAGGGCAGCATGAGCCAATGCAAGATGGTGCCACTATAAACACTCGCCTGCGCCAGAACTGGCTGGGTCGACCATCAGGCCCCACCGGGAAGAAGCCTTGAGCCGACCATCAGGCCCCACCGGGAAGAAGCCTACCGGCGCAATAGGCCGCGACGTTAACACAAAAAAAAAAAAAAAAAAACTGAGGCGGAAGTTCTGTTCACCAAGAAATCCTTCAATGAACTTTGGCATCCGTCCACGAAAACCAAAGTCATAAAGCTGCATTAGTATCCCATATCTCTATATGTGTCATAGGCCTTCTCGAGATAAAAAAAAAGATGCAACCATGTGGTGTCTGTCTGCAAACGAGCAGCATATTGTTTACTCGAGACGTATGAGGGCGTCTACTGTAGATCTCATCCTCCGAAACCCTGACTGATAAGGAGTCAGGTGGCCATTGGTCTCTAGATGGTGTACTAGGCAGAAGTTTACCATCTTTATGAAGAGTTTGCAGAGGCAGGATGTTAAAGTGATGGGTCGGTAGTGTAAGGGCTGTCAACCATTCTTCCCTGGTTCGCTGATGGGAAGTACAATGGCTTTGCACCATTCACTTGGTATGTAGCTAGTGTGCCAAACTGAACTGTATATTTGGAGCAGCAGGGTCATGGTGGTAGGACTACGGTGTCGGATCATGGCATATGGGATGTTATCAGGTCCCGGCGAGATGTCGTTGCAGAGTGAAAGAGCTGATTGCAGTTCCCGCATGGAGAAGGGAACGTTGTATATTTCGGTGTTGAGGGATGAAAAGTCTAGGTGTTGTCTCTCTTGTTCTTCCATGCGCCGGCATACTTCGGGAGGTCTATAGCCACGCTGAGACACAGCAGCAAATGCACTGGCTATGATGTCCGTGACTTCAGCGCTCCCTGATATTAAGTTATTGTTGATTTTCAGTGCAGGTTGTGGGCTTATTGAAGACTTTCCAGCTATTTTGTGTACCCTCTTCCACACTTGTGCCATTTGTGTCTGTGAATTAAGAGAGGCTACACAAATGAGGATAGTCGTAGTTCTTTCAGAGTCCGGCATGGTTGTGCTCTTGCTTTCTTGTAGGCAATATGGTTGAACTCTGTCCTATGTCTCCTGTAACGGTTGAAGGCCCGGCGACGGCAAGCCACTGCCTGCTTGCACTCGTCAGACCACCATGACACAGGCCGACGTGATTCATTTTCCGTTGTCTGTGGGAGTGCAAGTGCTCCCGTCCGGTAAATGTGCGCCGTAAAAAAGGCAACTGCATCCTATGTTGTCTCGAACTCATCAATTGATGTTTCCGTGTGAGTCATGGTCCGAAAAAGCTCCCAGTCCGCTCGATTTAATTTCCAACGCGGTAATCGAAGTGACGGTTGGAAAGTGGAATGGGAGATGAGGATGGGGTAGTGGTCGCTGCCATTTAGATCCTCTGATATTTCCCACCAGAAGTCCAGGTTGCATTGGGGGAACTGAGTGAGAGGTCAATAATTGACCGTGTGTCGGTTTGCATATGGTAGTGTGTTGGATGACCGGTGTTCGGTATGCAGAGGTATAGTTCTTCAATTACAGATGCAACAGTGACTCCTCTTGGGTTGCTGGTGGTATCCTCCCATAGTGTATGGCGACTGTTGAAGTCGCCAACTATTAAGAAGGGTGAGGGCAATTGGAGTACCAGTGTCAGGAGGTATTGCTGATTGACTGGTGTACTGGGTGGGAGATACAAGGATCATATAGTACAGGTACGTGCTATGTTTAATTGAGCAGTAGCAGCCTGCAATGGAGTGTTAAGTGAGAGCGGTGTATGTGCTATGTCGTTGGATATGAAGATACACGTACCTCCCGAAGGAGCTTGTGCGGGATCTGCTGGCGAATATATGGCACTGTATTTGCGTGGGGGAGGATGGGCGTATGTTCCTAACAGTGTATCTTGGAGACAGACATTGTGGCTTGAAGTCTTTAACCCTTTCAGTGTTATGAGCGTCTGTGGACGCTTCCCAGGTTCTCTGCTATGAGCGTCCGGGGACGTTTTTATATTTGGGCAGCTAGTTGGCACCTTGTTGGTCGCGATGGAGCGCGGTCACGCTCGACCGCCAATTATCAGATTAGCACCCTCTCCCTACCTGCCCATCCACAACCCGGGGGAGGGACCTAAGGGGACACGGGGGGGGGGTCTAAGGGGACACACACACACCACGACCACCACCACCACCACAGAGAGAGAGAGAGAGAGAGAGAGAGAGAGAGAGAGAGAGAGAGAGAGAGAGAGAGAGAGAGAGAGTCAGAGACTGAGACAGAGGCAGAGAGAGAGACAGAGTCTGAGAGAGAGTCAGAGACAGACAGAGACAGAGAGAGGCAGAGAGAGACAGAGACAGACTGAGAGAGACAGAGACAGACAGAGACAGAGAGAGACAGAGACTGAGAGACAGACGGAGACACAGAGACAGACAGAAACAGAGAGAGACAGAGACTGAGAGAGAGACAGAGACTGAGAGACAGAGACAGAGAGAGGTAGAAACTGAGAGACAGACAGAGACAGACAGACAGAGACAGAGAGAGACAGAGACTGAGAGACAGAGAGAGACAGAGACAGACAGAGAGAGGCAGAGACTGAGAGACAGACAGAAACAGAGAGAGACAGAGACTGAGAGAGAGACAGAGACAGAGAGAGGCAGAGAGAGACAGAGACTGAGAGACAGACAGAGACAGAGAGAGACAGAGACAGAGAGAGGCAGAGACAGACAGAGACAGAGAGAGACTGAGAGACAGACAGAGACAGAGAGAGGCAGAGACAGAGAGAGACAGCGACTGAGAGAGAGACAGAGACAGAGAGAGACAGAGACTGAGACAAACAGACAGAGGCAGAGAGAGACAGAGAAAGACAGACAAACAGAGACAGAGACAGAGACTGAGAGAGAGAGACAGAGACAAAGAGAGACAGAGACTGAGACAGACAGACACACAGAGAGAGAGAGAGAGAGAGAGAGAGAGAGAGAGAGAGAGAGAGAGAGAGAGAGAGAGAGAGAGAGAGAGAGAGAGAGAGAGATCCTTTCTATAACGATCTCCCCTCCTCCTCTTCCTCCTCCTCCTCCTCAAAATGTCCTGCGTATGTGAAGAAGAATGAAAGGAAGAAAAAATAAAGTGAAAAAGACAAAGCAAGAAAGAAATAAGGAAATAAAGAAAGAGAAGAAGAATGAAAGAGAAAGAAAGGGGAGAGAGAAAAAGAGAAATCAAGAATGAAATAAAGAAATAAAGAGAAAAAACAAACAAAGAGAGGAAGAAGGAGAAAGAGAAAAATAATGAAAGAAGAATGGGAGAAAGAAAGAAAGAAAGCAAAATAAAGAGAGGAAAAAGATAAAGAAAGAAAAAATGAAAGAGAAATAAATAAATAAAGGAGAAATAGAGAAGAAAAAAGGGAAAGAAAGAAAGAAAGGAAGAAATAGTAAAAATGAAAGAGAGAAAAGGTTGAAAAATACAAGAAGAATGAAAGGGTGAAAGAAAGAAGAATGAAAGAACGAGAAAAAGGAGAAAGAGAAAGAAAGAGAAACAAAGAAAGTAAAGAGAAAGAAAGATAGAGAAAGAAAAAAGAAAGAGGAAGAAAAGAGAAGAATAAAGAAAGAAACAAGAATGAAGGAGAAAGAGAGAGGAAGAATGAAAGAGAAAGAAAGGAGAAAGAGAAAGCAAGTAAAAAAGGAAAGAAGAAAGAAAGATAGAGAAAGAAAAAAGAAAGAGGAAGAAAAGAGAAGGGGAAAGAAAGAAACAAGAATGAAGGAGAAAGAGAGAGGAAGAATGAAAGAGAAATAAAGGAGAAAGAGAAAGCAAGTAAGAAAGGAAAGAAGAAAGAAAGAAAGAAAGAGAGGAAGACAGGAAGAGAGTAAGAAAGGAAGGAATAGAGAAAGAGGAAGATAATTATCTCTGCTAATCCTCCCCCAATGGGAAAACACCTGCGTTTTCCCCCTCTTCATTCATTACTTCCTCCCTCCCTCCCAAATCACACTGCTACTTCTGAGATGCTAACGCGTGAATTTTGTCTTCACTTCTCCCCGGCTCCCGCAGTACGGGGTTCTTTCCATGCCCGGCCATATCACTTAAAGGGTTAAATAGGAACTAGAGTTCTTCCCAGCTTCCTCGCAACCCACGGCAGTTCCACTGTATGACTGGATATTTTTTTTTTTTCAGGGCGCCTTCGGAGTGGCACATCCCGGTTTTAACACCGCGCTTTCGCTGGAGGGTTGGCCCCAGCGTTAGTGTGTTCTTTTTCGGCACAATGGCCGATGTGACAGGCCGGGGAAGACCTATATTCCCTGGTCTCCTGCTCCTGTCAGTGGCTTCCTCACCCTGCCCCCTCCCCAAACCTTCCGCCACTCCGACGAAACGGCAAGGGAGGGAGTCACGGGTGGAATCCCCGGCACTGACTGTGCGGAGGCGGAGGGCACGAGCGCCGGCAGAGCCGCACCGTGGCCTTGAGCAGCAGCGGTCACCGGCTGACCCTGGTGCAGGGCAAGATCTTTAGTAACAGGTCTCCTCACTTCCGACGTATTTTCGCAGATGCTGGCGCATTCACGTCACCAGGCTGTTCGAGCGTAGGTTCAGCGGGGCCGATGGGGTCAGTCCCTCCGTGCAGTAACAGCTAGCTGGCAGTCGCTCTCAGTTTCTCACACACACACACACACACACACACACACATGTAAGCTAGTAATAAGAATGGAGTAGAGGGTATCTACTCATAGCCATTGACAAGGCACATTATAAGAATTACATAGAGAAAAAATATGAAGTAGGGAGATATACAAAATATTATAGCTGTTATGCGTACATTTGAGTTTGTGAGTAAACACACACCACGCACACAATACTACTACTAATAATAATGACAGCATCAACATCTGGGGGACAAATATGGGGTATTCTTGAGAGAGAGAGAGAGAGAGAGAGAGAGAGAGAGAGAGAGAGAGAGAGAGAGAGAGAGAGAGAGAGAGAGAGAGAGAGAGAGAGAGAGAGAGAGAGAAAACGGCAGCGCAATGAGAGAACGGGAAATATAGAATAGTTTCCCGTCTTCCTCACTGTCTCACAGCCAGCTGACGTCACAGGCTGCGCAGTGGAGGTAAAGTGAGGAGACCTGTTACTATAGATCTTGGTGTAGGGGTGGCGGCTGCAGCCAGCACCGAGGATTCTTCCAGCGACCTAGAAGCGGGCGCTGAATAAGGCACTTTAGCAGGAGGAATGTGCCCAAGGGACTCCTCACTGAGTGTGCGCTTCTGCTGATGGGGCTCACTGCGGGCATCAGCAGCCGTCTGGGGGATGTAGACATTTTTGTCGCACGGACTTGTCTTGGGGAGACCCTCTAAGGGGTAGGGACTTTCCAGAGGCACCACCGGGAGCCGTGAAAGGCTTCAAGGTGGCGATGAGAGAGGACCGTGTGGGAGTTTCCGGGGACAGGCGGACGTCAGGGAGAGAGGCAGGCCAGGGCAAAGTATTTTTACCCATACACTATTTTTGCCTTTCAATTCCCCACACCCCCACCCACCACGAAGCCCAACAAAAGGAGGTTGAACGTTGGGGCCAGACCGCACCCAACAGCCCTATGGGAAATCGGGAAGTATACGCATGCAGCTGCCAGGCGTTTAACGGCGGCCGCGGGACCGTTGCGATCGCCCACCCGGCATTGACCGCTTGACCCTAGCCAACGCATGACCAGTCGACTGATTCAGCGGGGCCACATTGAACCACCCGTCTTACCCCAACCCTCCCACCAAAGGAGTGTGTTGCCCACCGAGGGGAACTTTACCCCGCCCCGCGGTGGACTCGAGACCCAGATAAGAGGGCACGGGGAGTATACGGGACACCACGCGCGGCAAACACGTAGGGAGACACTAGCCCTGCCCTAGGTGGTAAAAGGGCGGGCACAGGCAACATCACCAGTAGGCCTCCTCTACCGGTGATGAGGGGGGAGCACTTGGTCCACGAGGGCAGTAGACATCGAGCCCTACCGAAGTTGGCAAGCCAACACGGTAGGTGGTGCCGTCGACCTCGCTTCAAGCCCCATCACCACGACAAGGTGACTCTCCTTCGACGGGGTGGTATCTGAGGAGACGTGCTGTGATTACATGGTAGGGATATCAGTGTCATCCACTATCAAATATGGAAAATAATGCAGGTGTGCCAACTTAACCAATTAGGCCCCGTCTACCATATACATGTGTAGTAGGCTTCTACCAACACAGAGGCAAAGGCTTTTAGTTATACTAGCTCTCCTCCTGTTACTCAAATTCCTCAAATTCCGAAGCAGAGTTGCTTCCTTTTGTATATTCTATCAACATTTTCTTGCTTACTGGACATCTAAACTTGCTAATTGCATGCCTCCACCTCTCCCTCAACCTCGTTGCCTAAAATTCTGTGTTCTAGTTCAATCTTGTGCATTCCAAATTCCTAATGAAAGAGATCACCAGTATCTTCATTATCATAAAAATGTATCCTTGTTGTAGTGGATAGCGTACCTATTTTAGTTTATGAATCCACGGGCCCGGTCTAGAATCCCGGTTTGGGCAATCGGCGTGCAGCCCACCAAGCTGTTCATTTTTTCTTTCGGGCTGGTCAAAAAAGGGGTACTTGGGGAGACCTGGGGAAGGTAAACTGTGGTAACCCGGTCCCACTGGCCCTGCGTTCCAGGGTAGTAGATCTTTCCCACCACAAGGGTCTCAAGGGCCTATGCGACGATGTGCACCAATACCATGTAGAGCTTTAGCGTATGCCCCAAACTTTGCCGTTTTTCATAATTAATTCCTTTTATTGATGCCATTCTTCATTATTAAATCCTTTTATTGGTAATTCTCTAGGACAGTCCACCTTTGTCAGTATTTCCTCTTTTTCCGTGAAGCAATGGTCAGTGTGTCTGGCTACGATTCCGGGGCCCCGAGTTCGAATCCCGGCGGGCAATCGGCGTGCAGCTCACCCAGCTGTTCCTCCCTGTCGGGCTGGTCGATAAGTAGGTACCTGGTGAAACCTGGGGAAGGTAAACTGTCGCAATCCCGGATTTCACATTGGCCTGTGTCCTATGGTAATTGGTTCTTACCTACCACAGGTTCTAAGGGTTAATGGTTCGGAAATGAGCACCGTAGCCACGCGCAGCAATAGCCTACGAGTATGCACCCACCTTTACCTATTAAACCGTATCAAGATGGGAGTGTCAAGAAACCTCTATAGCTGGAAATTGACCCTCCTCTTTTGAACATCCTGTCATCTTTGCGGGATTAGTACATAGCGGGCTTTTTTATATTTTTGTATTGTTCAACGCTACTTCCTTTCCCGTATAAAAATGTTACGTAGTTGATGCCAACAAGATTGAAAAATTCAAATATAGGTTAGATTGATTTATGGATGAGGGTGAAAGATGCATCGCTAATTTTCAGGAACTGTCATGTGTAGCCCAATTGGTCTCTTGTAAGTCCCTTATGTGTATATGTTTGCTTGTAGGTATTTTGTAGGTGTGTATGACGTAGTGAACATGCCTCATATTTTCTACCTCTATTCATTGTCTCCAGCTGTGCCCCTTCCACCCCCAAAAGGAGCATTACGGATGTTGACGAGCCTCTGGCTGCTGCTCTCCTTCATTCTGGGCACCGTCTACAGGTCCAACCTCAAGGCCATGCTCATCCTTCCTAACATTGACCTGCCCTTTGACAACATAGACGAGCTGTCCAACTCCGACCTACCTGTCTGGGTGTCTCTGAATTCTATTCTCCACGAAAATGCCATGGTAATGTAATCCACAAGAACAGACAGATTGGTAGAGATAGACATACAGACATACTGACACGGAGAATTGTGCTCACACACATACACAACACAACACAACACAACACAACACACACACACACACACACACACGGAGCTCTGTAGTGCATTAGTTAACAACCTGCTCAGAGCCAGTCTTGAGCTTGATTCCCGGGCAGAATGGAGACGGATGGAGTCTCCTTTCATCCGTGCCCCATGTGTATCCAGCGTCGAATTGGTACTGGGTATCGGTAAGAGGTTATCCCCGCCCCCCCGTGTTTTTTTTTTTTTTTTTTTTTTTTTTTTTGTGTGTGTGTGTGTGTGTGTGTGTGTGTGTGTGTGTGTGTGTGTGTGTGTGTGTGTGTGTGTGTGTGTGTGTGTGTAATTCACCTCTTGGTCTGCTGCGGGTCTCTCTCGAAACAGCCAGCCGTTCCCCTACGGAAAAGCACAGTGCTTATAGTACCGATCTTTGGTTAGGACTGAGACCACTCACACACAACACACCGCGACAACGAGGTCACAACTCCTTGTCTTACGTCGCGTACCTACTCACTGCTAGGTGAACAGGGGATACACGTGAAAGAAGATAAACCCAACTTATCTTCACCCGGCCGGGGAATCGGATCCCGGTCCTTCTGGTTCTGTGTGTGTGTGTGTGTGTGTGTGTGTGTGTGTGTGTGTGTGTGCGCGCGCACGCGCTTATGTGTTAGCGGTTGGTTTTAACGGCAGTCAAGCGCAAAAAAAGTAATATTAAAAGATCCAAACTGAGAGTTCAAAAACTGTCTTGATACTCTTTTCTTGAAGGCGTTCAAGACTTAGGCAGGAGGAAATAGACGGAGGAAGGCAATTTAAAGTATTACCAATGGAGACGGTGACTGAGTGATTAGTGTGCGGGCGCGGGTGTTCCGGAAACCCGGATTCTAGTCCCGCCCTCCACTACAAGCTGATTATTTTCAGCCATCTTTGAGTGACCGAAGACATTTCACATGCTGTCCTGATGAACACCTTTAAACTTAAGACTCGAGTGGAACTCTCGGAACCCTCTTAATAGGACCAAGTCTCCGGAGCTCTGGAGGTGGTAGGGGGTGGGGCCAGCAATGAGTCAAATAAGAATGGGGATCCAAACGAAAATGGCGCCTTGTCCACCTACGGGCTGGGCCGGCCAGCAGGCCTCATGAAGAAAGCCTACCGCCTCCATGAGTTCAACGTAATAATAATAAAGGAATGAAAGTTGCTGCTGATCAACTCTTGCACTGGGGATATGGATAGCTTAGGGATGAACTAATTTGGTAATATCGTCAAGTCGGAAGTTTTGGACGAACTCATTGTGGACTTTAACTCGTTTCAACTTCGAAAACATTCTTTCACAAGACGCCACACTAGCACACACAGTTAGGGACCACTTGTGGCAGAGCATAAGAGTCTGAGGAGATTCGATGATATGCCATTTGGCTATGAATGTCAACATATCCAATACAGTCCAATTCTTGACCTTTTCATGATCAATAGCGGCTGCTTTCAGATGCCTCCCACATCTTGGTATTTCAAGCATAAACTCACTGTCGCATAAATCATCATAGAAGACTAAATTTTGAGATCAACACTTTTAAATCTTCTCCAGAGGCATGCACGAAGTACTTCGTTCGAACGACTTCAAACATGGTTGCAATTCCTTGATGACTTGTGGTTCCATCTGGGGCCGGCATGGTCCTCATGTTTTCTTTCTATGTGATTTCTTGCCTGCCTCCCTGCAATCCTTTTCTTGAACTTAATTTTCTCCTTTGAAATATCGCACTCATCACATTTCAGACGTGCTTGTTGTATTGCATGCTCCACTAGGCCAAGATCTAAAGAAAGGGAGGTCAACCCATGGTCGGCTCAAAACTCGTCCCATTCCGCGCATCCTCCCCAAAAGGGTGCATGAACAGCTGGGTGAGCTGTGTCTCGACTGATCACGCTGAGATTCATACACGGACACACGGATTTGCTGCTGAACATGCTAACCAATGCACCAATGTTTATTTTTAATCCTCTCCTGGGCATTTTTGACGCGCAGCCCTCTCAGCTGTTCATTCTCCTTTTCAGTGTGATAAAAAAGGGGGAGTAGAGGATAAAACACTCTAAGGACGATATATTTACAAAGTCTTTGGTAAATGGTTTACCTCTGCCACTTCAAAATATCATGTACTCTTCCAAGCTCTTTAACCATAATATGAAGGTGCACATTATAAGTAACTAACCTAAGCAGACGAAACATAACCAAACCTAACCACTGCAGCCACCGCCCTGACTGTTCAGTGCACTGGCAGCGCTGGCAGGGTTATGTTAGGTTTGCTTAGATTAGTTAGTCTTCTTTATTACTTCTATTGAACTACTTGTTTGTATATTTTCTTCAAATTATAATGATATTGAGAATCATTAATCTGAAAACAGTAAGAAATAAATCAGGGGTAATTGTTTCTTGACTCAAAGAAGTGGATATTTGGGAAAACTTGGGGAAAGTAAACTGATAACTTTCCTGTCACACATGCCATGTCCCAGGATAGTTAGTTCTTACCAACAACCAGCTTTAGGGCCAATAAGATGGAGATGAGTACTGAGGCCACATGCAGCTATAGCATATGCCCCCAACTTTACCTTTATTAATTTAGCATGGGGTAAAGAATTCATTGTTATTTCATATTAATAATTTATTGATAATATAGTTTTATTTAGCCTTGGTACGTGCGATGAAAAAAGGATTACACAGACTAATAATTTATTTTTCTATGTTGAAAATACAAGTTAATTTATTACCAAATAAAGATTTTCTTACAGCAAAAGTTTTTTTTTATGATATATGTAACGACTGCTTTTTGACACTATAAATGGACACAGTCACCACAGGACAGCCCCAAGGCTTTGTCCTGGAGCAGAAATAGCGAATGATCCTGTCACCATTCTCCATTCATTCCATCTGGCCCGTACGATACTCTTTTCTTCTCTTCTAAAGCACACGTACCATTGCTTTGGACTGATAAGCCCTAGTATTTGTCTCTATCTACCCTTGCCAACTCCACTCACTGAAACCTCACTGTACCATCTCCAAAGGGCTCACTCACATGTACTCAGTCTGGTTCCTGCTGATTTTCATTCCTCTTCTGCAGTGCATACCTCCACCTCTATAGTTCATTTCAGTTTCTTCCCTGCCTTCACTACATATCATAATGTCATCCACGGAGACTGCTGCCTGACCTTATCCGTCAGCCTGTACGTCACTACTGAGAATGAGCGGGCTGATCCTAGGTGTAGTCCAACCTCGACCCTGAAACTCTTCGTAACTCCTGCCATACCAGCAACATCATAAACCTTTTCGGACACATGGTGTGCTTCCTCTGATAGAGGAAATTATATGTAGGAAGGGTACCAGATATATCAGTTGACAACTTCTCCAATAGCCCTGCTACCTGATGACTACAATTTATCTGCAATCACCTATGGTGAAGAGGAAGTTGCTTGTGGCCAGGTATTTCACTTCTTAAGATTCAGCAGAATTCCACATCCTGTGGGAGAGACATGCAAAAAGTGTTAGTATAAAAAAATAATGATAAATGTTGTAATGTTGAAATTAGGATAAAAATAAATAAAAGTTGGGTGTGCAGAAAAACAAGATAACTGAGAAAGAGCCAAGCTGGAAAATTTAAAGAGAAGTACATTATAACAGTGACTGAGGGACAGAGTGATGAATGGAATTGATAATATTTCATAACAGATTTCATGTTGATTTAGTGCCACTAAATCCACAGGTATATGCAATGGTTTGTTAACCCTGTCAGCATACACATATTAGCCACGGAGACAACTACATACAACTTTTTCAAAAAGAAATGTCAATAGATAAGTAAAGCACTAAAATACTTACGGAAAATATCCATTGCGTTGGCTGAGACGACAGACTCTGTTGTATTGGCGGTGTACGATACGCTGCCCAGTAAAACGCTTGTACGACAAAAATAAAGGTAATTGAATATTTTTTTGAGTTGTATATGCTTTATGCATGCTAGATATGTCATATCACTGCAGATTTACTCATTTACTTTGAATTTATTGGTTATAAATCTCGTTTTCGTCACCTCAACAGCTCCTCAAAATCTCCTTACCAAAACGCCGATTCTTCATTAGCGAGCGACCGAAAAGCAGCGGTCGAGAGCGACTGTAAGACCCGATCGCGCGCGAAAGGCTTTCGTTAGCTGACTAGCTAACGAAAATGGGTGACTGTAAGACCAGCCCAATAGGTGTAGTCCAACAGGACACCGCCTCCCTGATTAAAGCCACCGCCTCCCCAACTGTTGTCCTTCAACGCCTCAAAAACTCAATTTCTCCACCTGTCGTCTTCCAAACACATATTCCCTATTCTTCGATAACACTCAGCTGTCACCTTCTACAATAAACATCCTCGGCCTATCTTTAACTCAAAATCTCAACTGGAAACATTATATCTTCTCTCTCACTAAATCAGTTTCCTCGAAGTTGGCGTTCTGTATCGTCTCTGCCAGTTCTTTTCCTCCGCTCAGATGCTATCCATATACAGGGGCCTTGTCTGCCCTCGTAAGAAGTATGCATCTCATGTGTGAGGGGGCTCCACACATACAGCTCCCTAGAACAGTAAAGTCTAAAGCCCCGATCACACTGTACCGACTCTGGGCCACGACAACCCACGACTCTAGGGTACACGAGGTCTTGGGTGTTGATGTGAAAGGGTCGGTCATGTCTTGAAAGAGGTCTTGAGACTGTTGCCGAATGCTGCGCCGACGTCGTGACGGGAGTCTGGAGTCGAGGGGTTAGCGCAAAAACGTATTCCATGCTAAACTTTCACGACAAGAATCGGCAAGCGTCTGGACCAACCGTCATTTCCGGTTGAGGTCTGAGGGAGGTCGGGGGCAGTCGTCAAGACTGTCGTCAACAGTCTTGGCTTGTCTTGAGACAGTCGTGACGACTGTTTTTTCAATTTTTTACAGTTTCCTGTCGGCACAGTCGTCTGTGCCGACTACTTAAGAATGATGAGGGATTGTCGTGTCGGCCAATGAAGGACGTTCGTGACGACTGTCGGCTCAGAAATATTGGCTAACATTGCCGCCATCATGAAATTTATATTTTTATTTTGCAATCACAAGCACAATAACAACTTCTACGCATGGTTACGTTTCGCTGGCACAAACTTGGAACCTCACAGTACGCTCACACTCCTTTTGCCTCGATCTTTCTTGTGTTGAATGACACAACTAGGGTTGCCACCCTGAGGTCAGAAAAATGTGGAATGCAACATCTCACTCTCCAATACGGAATGGATCCATATTTAAAGGAACGGGTGGCAACCCTAAAATTTCTCGAGCATGCAATTGATGCAATAAGTGACATCTGCAGCACGCTGCTGGTGGAGGCAAGAGGGAGGGGGAAGGGACGTTACGTCGCGTATTTTACACGTATTTCAGGACGAACCTTTGTCAAATTTTACGGGCTGGTTTTGTGATTAACCGAAAAATGCGCTCACTACAATTTTAAGATAATGCATTTTATCTGCTTGACCATTCAAATAACAAAATACCGTACGGAACAAATGCCGTTCCGTATTAGTTCAAAGCGGAACGATACATTTCATTATCGAATACAGAGCGATTCCGTATTTTAAGGAACGGCAAGGCTGCCGCCAAGACAGTCCCCAAGACAGTCGCGAAGACCGTCAGGAAGACCATCGGCCAACTCCTTAGCAACTGTCGGCCAGCTAGTCGGCCAACCAGTTGACAGACAATCTGGAAGACTGTCGTCAAGACCGTCTGCGACTGTCGGTCGGCAGATTCGTGGTTGTCGTAGACATGGCGCCATTTCAAAAATTGACCGTTGAGACTCGTCTTGAGACTAGTTGGCAGCATGTCGCAGACATGCTGCCAACTAGTTGGCCGAATGTCCCAGACTTTCGGCAATCACGGTAGCCGACACCAAGACGCCAAAAAATTCTTGGAGCGTGGGAGCCGACTTGTCAAATGCAGAAGTCGCTGGGTTGTCGTGGCCCAGAGTCGGCACAATGTGAACGGGACTTAAGTCTCTGTCTCATCAACTCACCTCCTCTTACTGACAGTCTGTTACCTCTTAAATTCCACCGCCATCTTGCCTCTCTATCTTCTATCGATATTATCATGCTGACTACTCTTCTGAACTTGCTAACTGCATGCCTCCCTCTCTCCCGTGGCCCCGTTGCATTCGACTTTCTACTCTTGCTCATCCATGTACTCTCCAAATTCCTTATACCAGAGTTAACCAGCGTCTTCATTCTTTCATCCCTTTCACTGGTAAACTCTGTAACAATCTTCGTTCATCTGTATTTGCTCCTGCCTACAACTTGAACTCTTTCAAGAGGAGAGTATCGAGACACTTCTCCTGAAATTGACCTCTCTTTTGGCCACTCTTCTGAACTTTTTTTAATGGGGCCAGTGTTTAGCGGACTTTTTTCTCATTATTACTTTTTTTTTCTTGAGCTGCTTCCTTTGCTGTAAAAAAATATAATATATCCATGAACACGGCACAGTCCAATCCATCCCATTTCAGCCTTTTCAAGGAGTTGAAACTAATATCAACAATTAATCTTTGTTTTCTAAACTGCCCTCTTACGGTTTATATCCCTCTCTTTGTTCCTTTATCTTCAGTTTCCTTCCCGGCCGTTCTATCTCTGCGGTGGTAGACGGTCACTGTTCTTCCCATAAACCTATCAACAGTGGTGTTCCACAGGGCTCTGTCCTATCACCCACTCTCTTCCTGTTATTCATCAATGATCTTCTTTCCATAACAAACTGTCCTATCCATTCATACGTTGACGACTCCACTCTGCATTATTCAACTTCTTTCAACAGAAGACCCTCTCAACAGGAATTACACGACTCCAGACTGGAGACTGCAGAGCGCTTAACCTCAGACCTTGCAATTATTTCCGATTGGGGTAAAGGAATCTTGTGCCCTTTAATGCCTCAAAAACTCAATTTCTCCACCTATGAACTCGACATAATCTTCCAAACACTATCCCCTATTCTTCGATAACACTCAGCTGTCACCTTCTTCAACACTAAATATCCTCGGTCTATCCTTAGCTCAAAATCTCAACTGGAAACTTCACATCTCTCTCACTAAATCAGCTTCCTCGAGGTTGGGCGTTCTGTATCGTCTCCGCCAGTTCTTCTCCCCTGCACAGTTGCTATCCATTTACAGGGGCCTTGTGCACCCTCGTATGGAGTATGCATTTTACTCGTGGGGGGCTCCACTCACACAGTTCTCTTGGACAGAGTGGAGTCTAAGGCTCTTCGTCTCATCAGCTCTCCTCCTCTTACTGTTAGTCTTCTACCTCTTAAATTCCGCCGCCATGTTGCCTCTCTCTCTATCTCCTATCGATATTTTCACGCTAACTGCTCTTCTGAACTTGCTAACTGTATGCCTCCCCCCCTCCCGCGGCCCTGCTGCACACGACTTTCTACTCTTGCTCATTCCTATACTATCCAAACCCCTTATGCAAGAGTCAACCAGCATCTTCATTTCTTCATCCCTTACACTTGTAAACTCTGGAACAGTCTTCCTTCGTCTGTATTTCCTCCTGCCTATGACTTGTCCTCTTTCAAGAAGATTATATCAAGACACCTCTCCACCCGAAATGGACCTCTCTTTTGGCCACTCTACTATTTTCTGTTGTTGAGAGTGGCAAGTAGCGGGCTTCTTTTATACACTGTTTGTGTTGCCCTCTTTTGTTGTGAAAAAAAAAAAAATCAATGAGGCCATACGCCGGGGGGCGCGTCGCCTCGCCCACCCTAGGACGCCAAGCCCGGGGGTCTCTCCGGGCGAGTCTCCATGCAGGCCCCCTTCCCAACCTAAGTACCTCCCGGCAGGATCTATCGACTTGCTCAAGTCACGAACTCCGTGGGCGTCCCCTTCGCCTCCTCCACTCAGGATTGTCTCTTACAGAGACAACCCGATGAGCAGGATCAGCTTCCGGATAACGTGCCACGTGCCCGTATAGCCGGAGATGGCGTTGACGGACTATGCAGGTAATATATGTCGAATCAGTCTTACGAAGTAGTCGCCGGTTTGACACAAAGTAATTCCAGCGATATCCCATGATTCTGCGTAGACACCTATTACCAATGGCATCAATCTGCCTCTCCAAGTCTCCATTTAGTGTCAATGTCTCACAAACATAGAGTAAGACAAGGAGCTCAAGGGACTTAAAGATTCGGAGCTTTGTCCTTCTGCATAAGTATCGACAACGCCATATACTCGTGTTGAGCGAGTCCATAACACCGTGGGCTAGACCAATCCGTCGTAAGACTTCCTGGCCAGACTCACCGTTGTTATGAACTATGCTATCAAGATACGTGAAACTTTCTGAGATCTTAACGTCCTCGCCACACGCATGAACAGACTGTACTGTGTCACCCAGCAAGCCTCCAAACACCTGTACCTTGGTCTTGGCTCAGGAGACCTGAAGTCCCAAGGGCTTCGCCTCCTCGTGCAGTGCCTCCAGAGCCATCAAAAAAAACTCCAGCGACTCCGCTAGGATTACTGCATCGTCAGCAAAAACAAGGTCAGTGACCCTGGTATTGGCAATGGATGCTCCGCAACTCTGTCCAGTACCCAGTCTATGCAAGTGTTGAAAAGCGATGGGCCAAGGACACAGCCCTGCTTCACTCCCGCATTCACGGGAAAGAAGCTGGACAAGTCCCCCCCCCCCCCCCACACACACACACACACAACTTACAGCACTCTCTGTCCCAGAATACAGGCCAGTCACCAAAGCAATAGTCCTCGCAGGAATCCCACGGAGTCGCAGAAGATCCTAAAGTGCCTAACGATTCACTGAATCAAACGCCTTCTTGAGATCGACATAGGCTGCAAGCATCCCCTGTCGAAACTCACGTCGGCACTCCACCAGTACGCGAAGCGCTAGGATACGGTCAGTTGTTGACTTACCAGGCGTAAACCCAGATTGTTCAGGTCTCTGCAGCTTCAGCAGCTGGCTGCGAATTCGCGTCAGCAATAGATGGGCAAGCACCTTGCCTGGCACACTGAGCAGTGTAATACCACGGTAGTTGTTGCAGTCCTGGCGGTCCCCTTTCCCTTTCCAGATAGAGACGACCAACCCCCTCTTCCAGTCAGGAGGAATGGTACCGGACTGCCATACGGCAGCTCGCGGATCATGGCCTCACCTCCAACTTTGAGCAGCTCCACGCTGATGTTACAGGCGCCAGGTGCCTTCCCACCCCTCAACTTGGCCACAGCCTCTCTGACCACGCCCAGAGAGGGTGGGCTTTCGTCAATGGGTGGGTCAGCATCCGGCACCTGCAACCCAGCAACTGGAAGCTGCCCATGTGGAAAGTCCGCCATGTACAGCTGCTCAAAGTACTCAGCCCAACGAGCCGTCTGCCCATCCATGTCCGACACGAGGCAGCCGTCAGCTGTCCGGATAGCGCTCACCTGAGAGGAAGACTTGGAGCGGAGCTTCTTCAGGGCTTGGTATGCTGGTCGGAGGACATTCGCATTTAAATGGCCCTCGACCCCCTCGGCGAGACCCCTGACATACCTCTCCTTGTCTCTCCTCAGGAGAGCTCTAGTCCTACGTGACAGAGCCCTGTATTGGTCCCGGTTCCCAGCAAGTCTGGCAACGCGACTCTCCTCGATATTCCCCAGCGTCTCCACCGAGGCAAAGCAACTCCTAAATCTCGGGCGCTCTCCAATGCAACTTGGCAAGCTTGGCAGCTTGCAGAGTCTTACGTTTGAAGGTATCCCACAGTTCTACAGGTTCCTCCAGGGTGCCGAGCACTTAAAACCGATTTGAGACTGTCACTGCATACTCCTGAGCACATGCCAGGTCCTTCAGCCTCTCGAGATGGAACAGAGTAGTGTTGCGACTCGAGATTCTTCTTGACCTGACATGAAGCTTGAGTGTTGCAACAACAAGCCTGTGGTCAGTTGCAAAGAACTCAGCACTCCGGTAAACCCTGCAGTTCTGAAGGATCCTCCAACGAGTACTTACGAGAATGTGGTCGATCTCCTTAGTTACCCTCCGCCATCGCTGTACCTAGTCCAGGGGTGCAGCTCTGGTCTCTGGTACCAGGAACCCGCAATTCTCAACCTTCTGAATTTTGCAAAATTCAGGAGCTGTTGGTGTTCCAGATCCATGGGGACCAACACATAGCTCGTAGCCAAGGCTGTCAGTGCCAGTAGTAACATTGAAGACGCCCAGGACAATGAGTGTGTCCAGGGGAGGGCACTGGTCTAATACGGAGTCGAGTTTGGCGTAGAACGTCTCCTTCTTTTCAGTTTCACGCATTTCGGTCGGAGCTTACACTGCAACAAGAGACATGAAGTCCAGTGTGTGCTTCAGCCTCAGTCGCATTATACGCTCATCAACCGGAGCAACCTCAACCACAAATGGCAGCAGTTGGCTGGAGATGCCCATAGCTACCCTCCTGACATGGAAGCCATTGTTCATGCCGGACCAGTAGAAGGTGTACCCCCCCTCACTGATCTCGCCACTGCCAGGCCTCCTTGTCTCAGAGAGTGCCACTATGTCCACCCTCAGCCTTTTGAGCTCATGTGATAGGTAAGGTACTCGATCATCTTCCGAGAGGCTACGGACGTTCCAGGAGCCCACACGCAGAGCCCTCCGAAGGTTAACCCCGGGCCTGGTTCTGGGGCCAGACGCAGCCTCTGCACCACCTCGGCCACTCCCAAAACAAAAAGAGGGGCTAGGGGGCCCTCCCTCCTTCGAAGTGCAGGGGTACCGTAGGCTTTGCCCTGCACCCATCACTGACGGCAGGCTCCTCGGATGCGGATGCATCGTGGAAGCCTGCCGCGTGGTCGGGCCCCCCAGCAAGACCGGATCGGGGTCGAGGATCACGCCCCGACCCCGACCTTTACTTTTAATATGTTTTTGGCTGAGGGAAGTTTTTTTTTGTGGGATAGAGGGTGCAAACCCTTCCCCCAACCAGCCCAGATTAGGGGCTGGCCTGACTGCTCGCCATAGGGCAGAGACGTAGGACCCCTGGGGGTATTAAGCCCCCGGTTACCCAAAGAAAGAAGCATGGACAGAAGAGAAAGAGAAAGCGGGGGGAAAGACAGCTCGGGGGAGGTTGAGGGCACTGCATTCCTCATTCAGACAGACCTGCCCCTAACCCGATCAACAGCTTATTTATATCCCTCAAAAAGACAAATTTCTTTCACTTAAACTTTCCCACCAAGGCGCGGCAGACGTGCGGAAGGGGGAGCAGTATTTTATATATTCCGTACTGGTATAAGTTAAGATGGGGAAGACTGTTGGTCAGAGAGAAAGTTAATGTGCCCGAATAAAGTATAGAAGTCGGGCAATATTTTGATATTGCCTGGGAAGAAGCAAACGCGGTAGGGGTCTGTGTGGTCTGGGGCGTGGAGATTTACAACTTGTACATAGTATGCGATGTTTGTGGCTACGAGAAGATAAGAGGCCCAGGAATGCATATGTGCACTAAGGAGTGGGGTAAAGGAGCTACCAAGGAGTCTGGAGAGCGTCCAGCAGAGGCATGTCCTGGATGTGGGGCTGGCGAGAGCAGGGGTCAGGGATGAGGCAGGTGTGAACACAGGGGCCAGGTCAAAGGTTGCCGTGGGGTCAGGCTGGGAGGGAGAATGGAGGATGGCCAGGGGTGGAAGGTCAAGTGTAGGAGTAGAGATCATAGGAAACACTGCTGCACTACACACAGGTTTGAAGTGCTGGTTGGGCAAGGGTGATGATGATTATTAAGGCGTTTGCTCTTGGCGCCGCAACTGCAGGGTCATGTGGCGCCGAATAAAAGAACAAAAAAAAGTACAGGATGTTGAGGACGCCAGCCTTCTGTAGGAAGCCATAAACGTCATGTCCCGGGAAGAGTGCCTTCTCCCCCAGCACCAGAGAGAGAGAGAGAGAGAGAGAGAGAGAGAGAGAGAGAGAGAGAGAGAGAGAGAGAGAGAGAGAGAGAGAGAGAGAGAGAAACTCCCATATCCGCCCCGACACCGGGAAAGGTACCGCTCTCGCAGGTCCCCCAGACTGGGGCACTCGACCAGCAAGTGCCGAACAGTCAGGGGGATCAAACAGTCATCACAGTAGGGCTGAACTCCCCGGGACATGAGGAAGCCATGTGTGTATCTAAGGTGACCCACCCTAAGGCGGGCCAGGACGGTCTCCCTCTTACGACTTCTTATATGGGAATACGACCAGGGAGGCACAGCCCTGGTTGTGACTTCCCCCATCTTTGTCGTGGCAATCACAGCCGCCCACTTGCGCTGCCACACCCTCTGGAGTGCAGACCGCATGGTGGGATGCAAGTCCCTAAATGGAAGAGCGCACTGTGAGGGAGGGGGAGAAGCAGCGGCCCGCGCCACCTCATCGGCCGCCTTATAACCACGCACAGAGACGTGGGCAGGTACCCGACAGAAGGTCACCTGATGCCCACACCTTTTTGCTAGAACTAGCCAGTTAAAAATATATGAAACGGTAGGGTGGGTGCTCCTAAAATCTTCTATTGTGGACAGGGCTGCCTGTGAGTCAGAGTAGACATTAAAGTATCGACAGGCAGTGTGAAGATGGTGCGAACTGCTAAAAGAATGGCAGATAGTTCAGCTGTAAAAATTGAAGCTAGTGCAGGCAAAGTTCGAGAATGGGGAATGTCTGGCAAGACAGCTCCAAATCCAATGCTTGCATCGAATTTGGAACCGTCCGTGTATACTGGTACAAATGTGGCGTGGCTAGCTGTGTGGGACAGGAACAGCTGTCGAACAGTTCCCGCTGAGATGCTTGCTTTGTTGAAGTTGAAGCACCGGCAGAAATGTATATTTGGGAACTCCCACTGTGTGATGGGGGTATCTGATAAACTGCTATAGTGAAGTATGATAGCGAGAGGTCCCCAATGACATTCCGGACACGGAAACCAAAGGGGCGAGGTAGGTGAGGTTTGCTTCTGTATATTATATCTACATTGGTGTCTAAAGCAACGGTGTATGCAGGGTTGTTATGTTGGCGTTGTAGTTTGTTGTCGGGGCCGTTGTCACTCGGACACTTTTGGGTGGACAGGAGGGAGATTCCCACTTCCTCAGCCTTTCCCTTCAAGTTGGCTCTGAGCCAGTCACCGCGACCCCCCTTCCCCCCCGCATCTCACCCTTCCCTTCCTACACACCTGCAAATCCCAGGAGACAATGGGATCAGTGTGGATTAAGAAGTGGAGTCCCTTTCTTTCTGTCTATATATTTTCCTTCTTTCTCATTATTTCTGTCTTTCTCTCTTTATCTGTCTTTTTCTTCCCCTTTCTATTTTCTTTCTCCTTTTCTCTTAATTTTTCTATCTTTCCCTCTCTTTCTTTTTCTCATCCTTTCTGTCTTTTTATGTCTATGTATTATTCATTAAAATTCTTTCCTTCTCATTTTCTTTCTCCTTTCTTTCGTTCTTTCTCTCATTATTTTATTCTATTTATTTATTTCTATATTTCTTTTCTTTTTCTTTCTTCCTTTGTCTAATTTCTTTATAACTTTCTTTGTTTCTCTAACTTTTTTTTCTTCTCTCTCTCTCTCTCTCTCTTTCATCCTTTTCTTTCTTTTTATCTTTTTATCTTTTACCGGTGGCTGAGTCGACAGAGTGACGGCGCCGCGTTCAGGGGGACGCGAGTTCAATCCCCGCCCGGTGCCACCAAGCTGGGATTTTTTAGCCGCCGCCGAGTGGCTGAAAACTACCCACATGCTGTCCAGAAGACCACCTATCAACCCGGACTCTAGATTCTTGGATTAAAGATGAGCTCCGGGAGTGCAGCATGAGCCAATGCAAGATGGCGCCACTATAAACACTCGCCTGCGCCAGAACGGGCTGGGCCGACCATCAGGGCCTACCAGGAAGAAGCCCTGGGCCGACCATCAGGCCCCACCGGGAAGAAGCCTACCGGTGCAATAGGCCGCGACGTAAAAAAAAAAAAAAAAAATTGTCTTTCATCCTTTCTCATTTTATTCCCTTTTTTTTCTCTTTTACTTTCTCTACTTTTACTTTCTCTTGTTTTCTCTTTTTTTCTTTCTTTCTTTTCTCTTCCCGTCTTTCTTAATCTTTTTTTTTTCTTTCTTTCTTTTTCTTTCTATCTGTTCCTCTCTTTCTTTCTCTATTTCTTTATTTTTCTCTTCCTGTCTCTGTCTCTCTTTCTGTCTATATATTTTTCATTCTAATTCTTTCTTTCTCATTTTCCTTTTTTTCTATCTTTATTTCTTTTTTTCTTTCTTACTTTTTTCTTTCTCTCTTTCTTTTCTATTTTCTATCTTTCCCTCTCTTTCTTCCTCTCTTTTTTTCTTTTTCTCTTCCTGTCTGCCTCTTTCTGTCTATATCTTTTTCATTCTAATTATTTATTTCTCATTTTCTTTCTTTCTCTCTTCTTCCTTCATTTCGTTATTTCTTTAATTATTTATTTATTTATCTTTCTATATTTTTTTTCTTTCTTTCCTTCTTTCTTTCTTTGTCTCTGTATTTCTTTATTAAATTTTATTTATCTTTTTCTTTCTTTGTTTCTCTATCTTTCTTTTTCTTATGTTGTTATACTGATTATAAAAAAGGAAATAAGTGAGAGGCACAGAGAAAAATTATGGTTGAATGATGTTTCAGTAAGAATTGAAACAAACAAATTGGAGATTACTAATGTTTTAGTAGTGTGAAATGAGGAGAAGGCGGAGCAGTTGGGGAGAAGTGGGCGGGGGTGCGAACCCTCATCAAGGGGAGGCGCCACCAAAAATGGGTATTTTTCACTATTTCAGCCAAATTTTAAAAGTTACTCCAAAAAATAGCAGAACATGTCACACGTTTTCTGTGAACGTTTGGCAGCTGTACGATAATTCTTTCCCTTTCCAAGAATTTGATTTGTATTACAAATTTCGTGGTCCCCTCCCTGCAGAAACCTCCGTACTCTGTAGATTTTTTTTTTTTTTTTTTTTTTTTTTACGTCGCGGCCTATAGCGCCGGTAGGCTTTTTCCCGGTGGGGCCTGATGGTCGGCCCAAGGCTTCTTCCCGGTGGGTCCTGATGGTCGGCCCAGCCCGTTCTGGCGCAGGCGAGTGTTTATAGTGGCGCCATCTTGCATTGGCCCATGCTGCCCTCCCGGAGCTCATCTTTAATCCTAGAATCTAGAGTCCGGGTTGATAGGTGGTCTTCTGGACAGCATGTGGGTAGTTTTAAGCCACTCGGCGGCGGCTGAAACATCCCAGCTTGGTGGCACCGGGCGGGGATTGAACTCGCGTCCTCCTAAACGCGGTGGTGTTACTCTGTCGATTCAGCCACCGCCTCCCCATATTCATATATGTTACATTTTGCTTTCTTTTGTCCGATTTTTCCACTTTTTTTTTACGAAAAGTGTGTCATCATTCATCTGGCAAAATTCTAGTGGCAGCCAGCAAGCCTCGGAGAGTATAGTTGAGTAAATTAGTCAATCAGTTACTTAGTGCGTCGCGAGCGCTCATCAGAGGTACATTTGTACTTGTACTTTGGCAAGTTTGGACACCTAGGAAAAGAAAAGAAGCCCAAAAGAGAAGAAAGTGACGAAGAAGTAACAGGAGGTATCCACATAACACTACAGCCCAGGAGATTTCTAGTGCGCGCGCGCGCGCGCACACACACACACACACACACACACACACACACACACACGCAAACACAGGTGCCAATTATGATTATTTTTTTATCATTCATTGGCATTCATAAATATAACTGCATAGGTATCAAAGTTGTATTTTACCACTGTAAGATCCTCTAAAAATCATAACTTTGTACGCTAACTGCATTTACACACAAAACAGCCGATATCTCAAAACTGCATTTTTTGTACTTTGGAGAATAATAACTCCGTTAGTTGTGAAGATAATACAAAAAAACTCAAGCATCTGCTGAAAGACGAGTGGATGGTAAAAAAAATGTCCGTCAGGTTTTTTTTTTTATAAACAGAAAAACACCGCTGATATGATTTATTGAAGGTTAAAAAAAAGTGGTAGAATTATGGGACACATCAAATGGTGATTTTTTTGCGCAGGAACAGTGAGACGTTAAAAATTTGATCGGACAGTTTTTAACTAGTGGTGGCATGAGTAAAACTATCCAATATCGTACATATTGAGTGAACATGCTGGCCCTCATTAACGTTTTTAGCTCTGCTTTTATTACAAGTAATAAATTTCATTTGTAATTTTTTTCGTAAAGAAGCACAAAAGCTATTATGCTGATACATGCAGATCTTATTGCATTTACCTAAGTCTTCAAAGAAAAAAATACCTTGGAACAATTTAAATAAAATTAATATACCCTTCACTAATACTAGGTGGCGCCTCCCCATAAGCAGGAAGATAGGAGGGGAGGAGGAGGAGGGGGGGAAAGATGGAAGGAGAGAGAGAAAAGATGGAAGGAAACTGAAAGAAGGAAGGGAAGGAAAGAAATACAACTGAAGCAAAAAGTGTGGTGTGTGTGTGTGTGTGTGTGAGACAGATGGAAAATGAGAGAGAGAGAGAGAGAGAGAGAGAGAGAGAGAGAGAGAGAGAGAGAGAGAGAGAGAGAGAGAGAGAGAGAGAGAGAGAGAGAGAGAGAGAGAGAGCTGTCCTCAGGGTCTGACCTCACACTCTCATCAGAAGAAATTTTGGGGCCGTTAAGACGAGGACGAGGAGGGGCGGGTAAAGCAGGTACGGGGAGAGTGAGGTGGCTATATGGACGATGAATTAGTAAAAAAATGAAAAGATTAGAAAAACAGACCCAGTTCAGGTGTCCGAGTGACAACGGCCCCGTTCACCAAACGGCCGCAGAAAACGTTACTGCTATCCAGGTGCCAGACTGGACGACATCACCGCAGCGTGCGATGATGTCACGAGAAATGCCGACCGAAACACCCTCTTTGTCATTCACGCGGGGACAAATGACGTAAAGACAACCCGTTCTGAGGAACTGCTTGAGAAATACCGCCGCATGATCAAGCAGTATAAACGTAAAACGGATGCCAGTAACATCATAATCTCAGGAATCCTCCCGAGGGTCGGTGCCGAATCTAGCTTTTACAGTAAGGCCTTCAGCACAAACAACAGACTTCAGTCCCTTTGCTCACGAGAAAACGTCCAGTTCGCTAACTTGTGGAACAGTTTTTACTACGATTCAGACTTGTTCCTTCCTGATGGCATCCACTTAAACCCTGTTGGAGCAGCCCGTTTCGGGAGGCTGCTCTGTGACCAAGTGGCTCTTCGAAAGTCAAAAAACGCGGAGCAGCTCCACCGTAAGAGAGCATTCAACCCGCAAAACCCCCGACTCGAATCACATTAAAGCTTGCTATGTAATCGCTCGTAGCCTACGTAACAAATTTGAAGACTTAGAAGTGCTCGCAGGTACAAATCATTACCACATCATCGGAGTCACAGAATCTTGGATAGACACTTCAAATACAGATTTCATTGCGGAATATAGATTACCGGGTTATACCATCTTTAGCCATGAAAGTGTGAACAGACAGGGTGGAGGGGTTATCTTTTATATCCACAACTCTCTCCATCCAGTATCCGTGAAAACATTTATTATAACCAACGTAGACACGGTCTTCATTGAAATCAAAAATAAATCTCGTAAAATAGTAATTGGACTTATCTACAGACCGCCAAGGCAGACTCTTGATATCGACCACGCATTAAGTGAATTATTATTATAAACAAGTAGCAATTGCGAGGCAGTAATTGTTGGGGACTTTAACTTGCCAGTGAAAAGATGGGGTGAACCGTTGAACTGTCATACAGGGCTTGACCTGTACACAAATTTACTAGAAAGTGATTTACATCAACACGTCCAAGAACCGACTCGGGAAAATAATATACTTGGCCTTATCTTTTCAACGACAGCTGATCTAGTTAACGAAGTAAATGTTGGTCCAATATTTAGTTCTAGGGATCATCGAACAATCACATTCAGCATCAATATGAAAGAAAATAAAGTAACTCCTAGCAAAGAAAAGGTGCCTGATTATCAGAGAGCAAATTTCGTAAGACTCCGATCAATTCTAAATAATTCTGACCGGACTGAAATATCGGCGGAAACAGATATTGATAAATCTTGGGGGACCTTCACCACAATATTGAATAATGCCATAAGCATATGCGTTCCCTATCGAAACAGACGTTCAGCTTTTAAGAAAAAAAAACAAATGGTGGAATAACGAAATTTAAAATAGCCTATCTCTTAAAAACGCGTATACAGTAGTTACATATCAACTCAGAGTCAGGCTGACAAACTAGAGTTGGACTGAATTCGCCGCGAAACCAAGAAATTAATAAAACGAATCAAGAAAAATCTCGAAGAATATATAGCGGAAACGAGTAAATCTAATCCTAAAGATTTTTTTAGCTATGTAAATAATAAAAAGTCACTCACTTGTGGTATCTGACCGCTTGCTAATGGTAACCACACGAACGATGAAAATGAAATGGCTACAATCCTAAATAACTTTTTCGCATCCGTATTTACCGACGAAGATTGTTTATCACCTCAACCACCGGAGGTTAGAAGGACCGAAAAGATGATAAGTGGCGTGCTCATCGTAGAAAGTGACATTTTACGCACAATTGAAAAGATTAAAGTAAGGAAAGCTCCTGGTCCAGACAAAATTACCCCTAATTTTCAAAAAGGGGGACAAGTCTCATCCAGGAAACTATCGACCAATTAGCCTGACATCGATTGTTTGTAAGTTAATGGAGACTATCATTCGCGACAATATGGTGAAATTTTTCGAAGAAAATAATATGATAAATAATTCACAACATGGCTTCCGTAGTAAACGTTCGTGTTTAACTAACTTACTTGATTTTTTTCATTATATTTTTGAGGTGTTCGATGAAAGCAGATCAGTAGATATCATATATCTGGATTTTCAAAAGGCATTTGTTAAGGTCCCCCACCAACGATTGCTCAGCAAACTATTGGCGCTTGGTATCTCGGGTAACATTCACAATTGGCTTGTGGACTGGCTCTCTGAGCGGAAACAGAGAGTAGTTCTAAACGATGTTACATCTAACTGGCTCGACGTCAGAAGCGGCGTACCTCAAGGATCAGTGCTTGGCCCCATGCTCTTCTTAATTTATGTTAATGATATCGATGATAGGCTGACTTGCAAAGTATCAAAATTTGCTGATGACACAAAAATTGCTAGTAAAGTAACTGCGACACTCGACGAAGAATCTTTACAGTCAGATCTAGATCGACTTGCACGTTGGGCCAATCAATGACAAATGAAATTTAACGTTGACAAATGTAAAGTGTTGCACATCGGAAAAAATAACAATCGCGTTCGGTACGTAATGAATGGCAAACAACTTTCTGCAGTAAGTAAGTAAAAGGATCTTGGAATCACTATATCAAGCGATTTAAAGCCCGGTCAGCATTGTTCAGAGGTAGTTAAAACTGCAAACAAATTGGTTGGCTTCATCGGATGTCTTTAATAATAAATCGGAAAAAGTAATATTAAAACTGTATAATTCATTGGTTCGACCCCGTCTAGAGTACTGTGTACAGTTTTGGTCTCCCTACTACAGAAAAGACATGGAAAAGTTGGAACGAGTTCAACGAAGAGTAACAAAGATGATTCCTAGGTTGATCAATTTATCATATGAACAAAGGCTTAAAGAAGTAAATTTATTCAGTCTATCAAAACGAAGAATGCGAGGCGATCTAATAGAAGTGTTTAAAATGTTTAAAGGATTCAGTGATATTAATGCGGAAGATTACTTCACAATTGATCGATCAAATAGAACAAGAAGAAATCACAATTTGAAGATAAGTGGTAAAAGATTTTCGTCGCACGAAGCTAAACACTTCTTCTTCAATCGAGTTGTTAATGTTTGGAACTCTCTTCCCTGTGATGTCGTTGATAGTACAACAGTTACGGCCTTCAAGAATAGATTAGACAAGTATTTTGAATCCAACCAGCAACTAAGATATTACTCATTGTCGTAATAACGTTAAGTTCTTTCGAATACTGGTGTCTTTGTCCGCTTTTATCGCCCGGTTAGTGGTAGCAGTAATGGTAGTTCTTTCCTCTTTCCTACATAATTTCCATGCAGTTTTTCCATGCTGCATGGTTCTTTTTCCTTTCCTGCCAGCTTTGGCTGGAGGGATGGGGGAGGTGGGGAGGAGCCTTCGCCTTTGCTGTCCTTCATCTTCCACCTTTGATTAGATAGTTAGTGTAGCTTGTCACAAACAGCCTCGTAAGGACCAGCAGGTCTGCTGTTGTTTGTTCTGCCTTTGTGTTTATTTGTGTTCCTTTGACTGTACCAGTATTTAATCAGAAGTCCGTCTCTATGCAAGTCCAAGGGTGGCACTCCCGCGTCAACAAAAAGACTTGAAATGGGGGATGATCTAAAGGCACCAGTTGACAGTCGGACTGCATCAAGTGTGCGGAGGCGGGCGGTTGTTGCCGATGTGCATACTTCGCAGCCGTAGGGCAGTCTCGACCTGATGAGTGCCTGGTAAAGGCGTAGGAGTATTGTGCGGTCAGCGCCCCAGGAAGTGCATGACAGAACACGAAAGAGATTTAGCGATCTGATGCACATCGTTTTTAAGGCTTTTAGGTGTGGAAGCCATGTGAGGCGCCTGTCGAGGACGAGTCCCAAGAACTTGTGTTCTTCCACAACAGGTAGACGTGAACCGCACATGATGAGATCAGAGTCTGGATGGTGGCCTCTCAGGCGACAAAAGTGCATGGCAACCGACTTGGAAGGTCAGAATCGGAAGCCATGTTCCTCCGCCAATCTGGATGTCCTGTCGATGACATGTTGCAGTCTTCGCTCTGCGGTGGACATCAAAGTCGCCGAGTACCAGATGTCCAGGTCAACCACATAGAGGGAGGACGACACCTCCTCAGGGAGCGATGTTGTAATACCAGTTATGGCTACGGCAAAGAGGGTGACACTCAGGACGTTTCCTTGGGGAACTCATTCCTGCTGTTCATAAGATGGTGAGTAGGACGTACCAACTCTGACGCCGAAGTTCCGTTCTCCAAGAAATCCTTCAATGAACTTTGGCATCCGTCCACGAATGGCACGGAGACCAAAGTCATGAAGCTGCTTTAGTATCCCATATCTTGTTGTGTCATAGGCCTTCTCAAGGTCAAAAAAGATGCACACCATGTCTTGTCTGTCTGCAAACGAGCGGCATATAGCTGAATCGAGACGTACGAGGGCGTCTACTGTAGATCTCGTCCTCCGAAACCCTGACTGATAAGAAGTCGGTTGGCCATTGCTCTCTAGAATCTAGATGGTGTACTAGGCGAAAGTTTACCAGTTTGCAGAGAAAGGATGTTAGAGCGATGGGTTGGTCGTGTAAGGGCTGTGAACCATCCTTCCCAGGTTTGCGGATGGGAAGTACAACGGCTTTGCGCCATCCACTTGGTATGTAGCCAGTGTGCCAAATTGAATTGTATATTTGGAGCAACAAGGTCTTGGTGGCAGGACTAGAGTGTCGGATCATGGCATATGAGATGTTATCAGGTCCCTGCGAAGTATCGTTACAGAGAGGCAGAGCTGAATGTAGTTCCCGCATGGAGAAGGGAACGTTGTATATTTCGGTGTTGAGGGATGAAAAGTCTAGGTGTCGTCTCTCTTGTTTTTCCATGAGACGGCGTACTTCGGAAGGTTTAGAGCCGCGCTGAGACACAGCAGCAAATGCACTGGCTATGACGTCGGTGACTTCAGCGCTCCCTGATATTATGTTATTGTTGATTTTCAGTGCAGGTTGTGGGCTTATTGAAACTTTCCAGCTATTTTGTGTACCCTCTTCCACACTTGTGTCATTTGTGCCTGTGAATTAAGAGAGGCTACATAACTGGCAAATGAGGATCGTCGTGCTTTTTTTTTTTCAGAGTCAGGCGTGCTTGTGCTCGTGTGCTTTCTTGTAGGCAATATGGTTGAACTCTGTCCTATGCCTCTTGTTACGGTTGAAGGCCAGGCGACGGCAAGCCACTGCCTGCTTGCACTCGTCAGACCACCGCGGCACAGGCCGACGTGATGCATTTTCCGTTGTCTGTGGGATTGTAAGTTCTCCCGCCCGGTGAATGTGCGCCGTAAAAAAGGTAACTGCATCCTCTGTTGTCTCGAACTCATCAATTGATGTCTCCGTGTGAGTCATGGTCCGAAAAAGCTCCCAGTCCGCTCGATCTAATTTCCAACGCGGTAATCGAAGTGACGGTTGGAAAGTGGAATAGGAAATGAAGATGAGGTAGTGGTCGCTGCCATGTAGATCCTCTGATATTCCCATCTAAAGTCCAGGTATGCATCGGGGGAACCGAGTGAGAGGTCAATAAATGACCGTGTGTCGGTTTGCATATGGTAGTGTGTTGGATGACCGGTGTTTAGTATTCAAAGTCTTCAATTACAGATGCAACAGTGACACCTCTTGGGTTGCTGGTGGTATCCTCCCTTAGTGGGGAATAAACGCATAGGATGTCTGCTGTATGCAAATGATATGGTTATCATGAGTGAGGACAGTGAGGAACTGCAGCTAATGTTGAATGTGGTAGCACAGTATGGGAGGTACTTTGACATTAAGTTTCGTAACGATACTTGTCAGGTTTAGTCGTAAATGCAGAGGTTATAGACGAGGGAAGGACCTGGACGCTAAAGGAGATGAGCATAGGCATTACAGGTTCGTATATATAATTAGGAATCATAGTTGACGAGAATGGGACATAAAACGAAGCAGAATAGAATTTATAAAGAAAATCAGTGGGTAGAAAGGTTAAGGAGTGTGGCTAGGTGCAGAGCAAACATATATGAAGTGGTTAGAGGAATATGGAAGGGACTGGCAGTTCCAGGCTTCATGTATAGTTTATAATGCATGAGGTGTACAGTTCAAAAGTTATATAAGCTAGAGGTAGTACAGAACAGGGTAGGTAGGGTGGCCTTGGGTGCCAAGAAGTACCCAACTGCAGCTGCACTCAAGAGGGAAGGTAGGATGGAGCATTTTTGAGGAAATAATCGGAAAGGCAGTTTAGAGGTTTAAGTCAGACTGGGAAAGATGATTGATAATAGGCGAGCTCGTAGGGTATTTGAGTGGACAGGCCAAGGGACTAAGAGGAACAAAATTAATCTAGCATACGGTGAGAGAAGAAATGTTGGCTGGAAGGTTCCTTTATACGACGAGGAATCATCCTCCATGTGGTTACGGAATGCTAGGTTTTGTATACTATTGATAATATTCATATGAATAATGATTATATATTAATAAGTATATAATAAAAGCAATAATGATAATTTTAATGATAATCACAACATAAATAATATAACAGTGCAACAATAACATCAAAATTACACGTACAACGTTGATATTGATTTGTATAAGCAAGCGCAATGACCAAATAAAACTTCCATCTTCTTTGTTGTATATTTTGGAACAAATAAATATTTCTGATCAGTCAACTCTTATGTGTTGTTTCGTTTGTTTAATTAACAGCGAGCAGAAAAAAATTCACCGATGAGCCGCCTCAACTCCCTCTTCTACCAAGTCGGAAAGCCAAACAACGTGATGTGGGGCATCCAAAACCTCCTCCTCGGTCACCACGTAGTAGCTGGGCCTCGCTCGGCTCTGGTCCAGATCTTGCATTCTCACTTCTCCAAGGTAACTACTTCATTCTTTCGAGCAAGTGTTATCAAAGTAGTGCCTCAACACTCCGGGGTATTGAAGAGAGTCCGTGGACGTTTAATATCCATGAAAGTCCGTCATAGATATTATGCAATTTCTTGCACGGTTTGGTATTACATTTTAAGGGTTGGAAGTCAATCATACCGGCCTAATATTAAGAGGCGGATTGAACTGAACTTAGGAAAGAGTACGCCGAAGCTCTAAATTGCACCTACGGTCTTGATTAGGCTATGGTGTGTGTATAACAGCATCATAATCATCATATAATTTCAAGATGACTAGATCCAAAAATAAATATTTACAATATATATATATATATATATATATATATATATATATATATATATATATATATATATATATATATATATATATATATATATTTTAACTTGGACGAGTTTTTTCACCAATTTCTTCCATACTCGCAAATAAAATATTTTTATATTATCCTATCAAAAGTATGTGATTGCTTTTTTAGTATTGGGCTTCATTTATTTGATTCATTTTATTTTTTATTTTGTAGTTATGAATGTGTTTTTAGATAATATGGAAATAATATGACTTTTAAAAAATCTAATCACATACGTTTCTTCGTTTAGAGTTGAACTTATAAAACCCCAAGTTTTATTAATGTCATGTAAAAAATAAAAGCGAAAAACATTTTAAGATGTATGTATACCTAGTTTTGAAAAAAACGCAATTAAAGTTTGGTTTCAATTTTGGTGCCCCAGTGAAGTTCCAGTGCCGCAAACCTGCCCCAATATGAATGCTATGGGTTCGGTAATCACATACCAATGCATGTAAATAATGATATGGCATCTGGTTCCCCTTTATAAAAGGTATTAGCTGCTCAAGGGCGAGGGTGTCAGGACGCGCCAAGCCCCTCATTGTCGCCAGGTTTGGTCTAAAAGTTCCCTGGTGCATATTGCTCACTGGTACATCCACTATCCTCCTTCCTCTTCCTGTTCTGCTCCTTGCTTGGTGTTATTCTTCTTTTATCTCTGAGTTCCAGTCCTTGTTTTTTGTATGCCACTGAAGTTCCCTTCCAAACAGTGTTCCCCACGCACTGAGGGTGGAGGCCGCAGAACGCTGGCCCTAAGCAGTGGCGTGACATGATGAGAGGCACCAACTGAGTTTTGATTCACTAGAATGCATTGATAAGTGATTATCATGCATTATTCATTGCAAAAACACACCACCACTCGATGCCTCTGAGCCAGTAGATGTTGGGACAACATAAAACTCAATTTCAAATATTTTCAATTTTTATTTCAATATTCGACGGCTTACTCTCACCTTAAGTTTATTTGGGTTAAACTTTGTGTCTCTAAAACATAATTATAAGATGAATGCTTTGATATAGACAGCTGTGTGAATACTGTATTTTTCCGTCACACAGACAGGGGAATGCAACACCTACTTGATGTCTGAGAGTTTTCTCAAAACCAACATCGGAACTCTCTTCTTTCAAAAGGGCTCTCCCCTAAAAGCCAAGTTTGACCCAATGTGAGTATTGTTTGATTATCAGGTAATGTGGTATGTGATTTAGTTTTCCTGTAATATACGGCATCTCTATGGCTCGTTCAATATTTCATATGCATAAATGTGATGTGATGATGATGATTAATGGAGCGTTCATTTATTGGCGCCGCAACTGCAGGGTTATGTGGCGCCGAATATAAAACTAAATTACCTATTCTAAAAAAAATATATATATATATATATATATATATATATATATATATATATATATATATATATATATATATATATATATATATAAAAATAAATAAATAAAGGGTGTGCGGTTCTTGAAAGGTCTGGACTTCCGAAAATCCCGTAAATTCTCAGCAATAAAAAAATATAAAATAAAATATATGAAAACTGAGTTATCAGACTCACAGCCCCTCCTAGTCCTTATTATTATTTAAATATCTGACCAATCATATCTCTCATAGGGTAAGCAAAAGCCAGATAAAACCTGCTCTTAAGTTTATTGAAAGCAACAAAGAAACTCGCTGGAAATTAAGAATAATTAATTAATCCCAAGCACACAGCAACCTAGCTATCTATCTTAAAACATCCTAGCAATTAGATTACTTAGCTGTAGGTGGGAGAAAGCCAAGCCACACCTTGTCTTCCTCGTTGTCTGGAGCCCCTGGAGTCCTTCTTCAATCCTCTCTGCAACACGCCGTGCCCTCCCTACCTCCTACGGGCTTCCCTCACCCGAGTACACAATCACTCTGGACTTGTGGATACTACAAGGCTGGAAAGACCACCACGATGAGAAACGTGGCGCGGGAGGATGTGAGGGACGTCTGTTCGCGGTGGAGTCTCGGAGGAAGATGGCTTGGAAGATGGCGGCGGGACCCACACTGCTCCGCTCCCCGGCCGCGGTTAAGATGCCAGCTCTCGCCATACTGACATCTCGTTTTCTGTGTAACGCTCACACTAAACGCCCTACGGCTATGGATTGTTATTTATTAATAACCTAACACATGCACTTGGATTTAGTGGGTTCATGCATCCCACACAAAGCTCAGCTTTGGCAGTATTAACGAAATGATTTGAAAAGCGCGCTGATTCCCGCCTGCCTGGTTTTCCCGCCTTGGTGAGGGACTGAGTTCCCGCTCTCTCAATCAAAATGGCGGTCACTTCCGCGGTATTTTTCCACGGGCCGCTCCCTGAATGATTAAATCATGACAAAGGGTAATTATTAAAAAAAAACGTATTAAAAAAAATCAATAAAAGGTCAGTAAAACCTACAGGAGGTTCAGGATGCCAGCCTCCTGTAAGAAGCCATAAACGTCATGTCCCGGGGAGAATGCCTTCCTTCTCCACCAGCACCAGAGAGAGAGAGAGAGAGAGAGAGAGAGAGAGAGAGAGAGAGAGAGAAACTCCCATCCCCACCCCGACAGCGGGAGAGGTACCGCTCTCGCAGGTCCCCCAGACTGGGGCACTCAACCAGCAAGTGCCGAACTGGACGCCCTGGGACATGAGGAAGCCATGTGAATGTCGGGCATGACCCACCATAAGACGGGTCAGGACAGTCTCTCTCTTACAACTCCTAATATGGGAATACGACCAGGGACGCACAGCCCTGGTCGTGACCTCCCCCGTCTTTGTCGTACCAAGCACAGCCTCCCACCTGCGCTGCCACACCCTCTGGAGTGCAGACTGCACGGTGGGATGTAAGTCCCTCAATGGAAGAGCGCATTGTGAGGGAGGAGGAGAAGCAGAGGCCCGCACCACCTCATCGGCCTCCTCGTTACAACGCACAGAGACGTGGGCAGGTACCCAACATATATTTATTAGATGGCCACGCCTTATGGCCAGAACCAGTGAGATAAAAACTTCTAAATCTATAGGATAGATGCTCCTTTAATCTTCTACTGCGGACAGGGCTGCCGTGACTCAGAGTAGACAGTAAAAATACCAACAGGCAAAGTGAAGATGGTGCGAATTGCTAAAAGAATGGCAGATAGTTCTGCGATAAAAATTAAGGCTAGACCAGGCAAAGTTCCGGAACGGGAAAAGTGTGGAAAGGCAGCTCCAAATCCAACGCCAGCATCGGATTTGGAGCCGTCCGTGTATACTGGTACAGATGTGGCGAGACTAGATATGTGGGACAGGAAAAGCTGTCGATCAGTTCTCGCTGAGATGCTTGCTTTATTAAAGTTGAAGTACCGACAGAAATGTGTATTTGGAAACTCCCACGGTGTTATGGGGGTTATCTGATAGACTGCTATTGGGAAATATGGTAGCGAGAGGTCCCCAATGACATTCCGGACACGGAAACCAAAGGGTCGACGTAGGAGAGGTTTGTTTCCGTATATTATATGTACATTGGTGTCTAAGGCAACGGTGTAGGCAGGGTTGTTAGGTTGGCGTTGTACTATGTACTAGTACTTAATTAGAAGTCCGTCTCATTGCAAGTCTAAGGGTGGCACTCCTGCGTCAACCAAAGACTTGATATGGGGGATGATCTAAAGGCACCTGTTGACAGTCAGACTGCAGCGTAATGGCCTGCATCAAGTGTGCAGAGGCGGGCGTTGTTGCCGATGTGTATACTTCGCAGCCGTAGGACAGTCTCGACCCGATGAGTGCCTGGTAAAGGCGCAGGAGTATTGTACGGCCAGCGCCCCATGAAGTGCATGACAGAACACGAAAGAGATCGAGCGATCTCATGCACTTTGTATTCAAGGCTTTTAGGTGTGGAAGCCATGTGAGGCGCCTGTCGAAGACGAGTCCCAAGAACTTGTATTCTTCCACAACAGGTAGACGTGAGCCGCACATGATGAAATCAGGGTCTGGATGGTGGCTTCTCAGATGGCAAAAGTGCATGGCAACTGACCTGGAAGGTGAGAATCGGAAGCCATGTTTCTCCGCCCATCTGGATGTCCTGTCGATGGCATGTTGCAGTCTTCGTTTTGCGGTGGACATCCGAGCCGCCAAGTACAGTCAGATACAATAAACCCAGAAGCAGCGACGGGCCAAATTTGTGGCTTTACCTGTGGCAGCGACGGGCCAAATTTGTGCCATGATATAAACCCCAAAAAATAGATGATACATAATCTGATCACAAATGCTTTAATATATATTATGAAATGAATTGTGTGAGGGGTGATTTTTTCTCATTTTTCTCGCTTGGGGGGACCATTGAGAAACATGATCCCCGCTGCTACCGGGTAAAAGTGTAACCTCCAGGTTGGGCAAGGAAGTTAGACCGCTTCGGAAACTCCCCTCTCCCGACCGCTCAACTAATAGCTGTCGCGACCTGGCCATGACCTGACCTGAATGGATAGCTGACATAATGTTCCACCTCTCTCTCTCTCTCTCTCTCTCTCTCTCTCTCTCTCTCTCTCTCTCTCTCTCTCTCTCTCTCTCTCTCTCTCTCTCTCTCTCTCTCTCTCTCTCCGCCAGTTACTTTTCCTACTTCTCACCTCATTTTCGCTTAATTCTCACTACTTGATTTAATGACCTCCACCGCTACGCCCACCTTTCCCTTTCTCCGGCCCTTTTTTCCCGTCGAAGGGGAGTCATCTTGTCGTGGTGACGGGGCTTGAAACGAGGCCAGCGGCACCACCTGCCGTGGTGGCTTGCCTACCTCGATAGGGCTCGATGTCCGCTGACCTCGTGGACCAAGTTCTCCCCCCTCATCACCGGTAGAGGAGGCCTTCTGGTGATGTTGCCTGCGCCTGCCCGTTTACCACTTAGGGCAGGGCTATTGTCTCCCCACGTGTTTGCCGTGCGTGGCGTCCCGTATATTCCCGGTGCCCTCTCATCCGGGAGTTGAGTCCACCGCGGGGCAGGGTGTAGTTCCCCTCGGTGGGCAACACGCTCCTTTGGTGGGAGGGTTGGGGTAAGACGGGTGGTTCAGTGTGGCTCCACTGCATCAATCGGCTGGTCATGCGTTGGCTAGAGTCAAGCGGTCACTGTCAGGAGAGCGATCGCAACGGTCCCGCGGCCGCCATCAAATGCCTGGCAGTGGCTGCGTATACTTCCCCATTACCCCTGGGGCTGTTGGGTGCGGTCTGGCCCCAACATCCAGCCTCCCTTTGTTGGGCTTCGTGGTGGGTGGGGGTGTGGGGAAGTGAAAGAAATATTTTGTGCATGGGTGAAAATACACTGCCCCGGCCTGCCTCTCTTCCTGACGTCCGCCCGTCCCCGGAAACTCCCACACGGTCCTCTCTCATCGCCACCTTGGAGCCTTTCACGGCTCCTGGTGGTGCCTCTGGAAAGTCCCTACCCCCTAGAGGGTCTGCCCAAGACAAGCCCGTGAGACAGAAATGTCCACGGAAGTTATGCCTGGTATGTATGAGCATGTTTCATATAAAAAGTACATTGCAGTCAAGTCTGTGGAAGGCTACTCGATAAACGACCTGAATATTTTTTATGTACACCGTTCTCTTGTCAAGGCTTGTGGCCGTGAGCCCAAAATTATGACACAAGGGGACGATAGCTTGTTGGTTGAAGTTTCGTCACCTGAAGAGTGCTGAAAGCTCCGCGCCCTTCCTTACCTCTATTCCGGATGCATCAATGTCCTGTTCTCCCCATGCCACCATGAACCAATCTCGGGGAGCTGTCTCTTCACGGGACCTTCTACGTTACTCTGAAGAAAGGTTGGTGAACGAACTCAAAAAACTACGATGTGACCTCAGTGCGATGAGTTCAACGAAGAGTAGACGGAATACTCACACGTACACCAACCCTATTCATTACTTTCAACAGATTAGTACTGCCCAAGACTGTCAAGCTGGCATGGCTAAATTTGAATGTGAAGCCCTGTGTTCCCAACCCCAGAAGGTGCTTTCATTGTCAAAGTTATGGTCACGTCACCCAGACCTGTCGGCGCTTGAAAAACGCGTCATTGCAAAAATGTGTGTCCTGTGGAATGAATAACTATGGTGACGACTGCCCTCGCCCTGTGCGGCGTTACCACTGTGGTGAACCTCATCCTGCCTCACCGAAGGATTGTGAGCGTTACCGCTTTGAAAGAGAGATACTCAATATACGCAGCCAGAAAAGGGTGCCCTTTGCTGAGGCGAAACAACTTGCTCTCAACAAGATGTTAAGCCCTGGAATGACATTCGCCGCTGTCCTCAATTCCCATGCCCATCGCCGTTCTACCACTGTCAAGTCTGTCCCTTCTACAACCTCAGTTTTACCTGAAAAGGCCGCCTCATTCCCCCAGACGCCTGCTGATGGCCGTAGTGGGCCCCATCAGCAGAAGCGCACGCGCAGTGAGGAGTCCCTTGGGGACACTCCTGCTAAAGTGCCTTCTCCAGCGCCCGACTCTGGGTCGCTGGAAGAATCCCGGGAGCAGGCTACGGCCACCACCCTTGCACCAGCGGCTCTGACTGACCCTCAGCCGGTGTCCGCTGCTCCCCAAGGTCACGGAGCGGCTCTGCCGGCGCTCATTCCCTCAGCCTCCGCACAGTCTGTGCCGGAGGCACTAGCTTTACTAATAATATACAAACTCTAACATTAGACAAGGACGTGGAATATGAAGTCGGTCTACTGAACGTGTTGCTTCCCCGTCGGTATTACATTGTTAAACCGGGTGAACCAGAGTGTAGTATACATCTTGAATGTGGTATAAGACCAACGCCAGATTCAGAAGCTATTGAAAGACGCACACTGTCAGAAACTATTAATGTTAATATCTTATATATTGACACTGGGTATTTGCTGATGTGTGTTAACGGTATAATAACGACATTGTTAAAGGAGATGGTCGATGGATACAACTACCATTTACTAGCGTATTCTAGAGAGGTTCTTGCATTTAGCTCAACAAATGATCATTTAACTTTGTTCTGCTACAATGGTTATCATCCACTAGTTGTATTTATTAAGGTTTCCTTTGATCCGCGACTGGCCCAGGTTCTCGGTTTTGTCCCCAACTTAGGTTATGCTGTGTTTTCTTCCTTGGGTACACATGAAGAACAAAACCCCCCCCGTTCTTGTTCCGCGACATGGTCATGCCCCTCTATTGAGAAATGGTGACGTACAGTGTGTTCCCATTTACACTGACCTTGTCAATCCCTCTAGGTATGCAGGGAAAAATGTAAATATTCTTGATGCCTTTTCGCTCTCCGGAGGTCTAACAAAAGGCGTGCATCCAACTATATATAAGTCCCTTAAATCCAAAGTAACTGATTCGATTTCTATTAAACTCACAGATCAAAAAGGTCGTCCTATGCATTTCGAAGAAGGATACCCTGTTACATGTTTACTTCATATCCGATAGAGTTGAATCTTTGAGTACATTTTGCTGTATTAATAGGAATGTTGTCCATTTGAAAAGACAGTCTCCTCGCCGTCACTATACGGGTTACATTCATTCCTCCTTCCGTAGCAGAATATCATACCCTGTTTTCGAATGGCAAACATATATCATCCCCAGGAAGTGGTATTGATGATATAGTCACACTTTCTTATGAACCAAGCTATCACAGAGGCGGGGGGTTTATTCTCGGTTTTATCAGGACTCGCTAAAAGAGCTTTCCCTTTCCTAGTGAAAAATGTCATTGTGCCTTCTGCTCGAACATTTGGAAACAATATTCTTGATGATATTTCACAGGGAAGCAGCTTGAAAAGCTCTATAAAAAAGCATGGAATTAATTCCTTAAAGCAAGCTGCATTGAAATTGACTAGAGGGAGCGGGACATAGAAAGTCAAGCGAGTCGGGAGGAAAATGTGTTATAAAAAGGACATCTTTACCGAGTTGTAATCATTGTTGAACTAAGAGCAGTATGGCGAGCATCACCAACGCGGTTGGTGTCGGGGACCCGCGTTCTCCCCTGGGGCAATATGCCGCCGGTGTCAGTGAATTGTTTCCCCGCCCCAACAAAATGAGATTATTAGAAACAACGATTGCCTCCCGTTATGATGCTGATGTTTTACCTACTAACCCTGGATTCAATATGAAATTATCCGATAGATATATAGAATTCCTCATTCCTGGAACACTTGGCAGTTTAATTGATTTGGGGAAATTGGTGCTGCACACCTCTTTACGCTTAACTAAGCCAGACAATACTACTCCTCTCGATGACGCTCAACATGTTGAATTTACAAATAATACCGCGCACAGCCTATTCAAATCAGTGCAATGTTTTTGGGAGATGTAGCTGTTGACAATAATGTACTTTAGGGGTACACGTCATACGTTAAAATGCTGAATACTTTGTCGCCCAACAAATTGAATACAATTGGAGCCAATGCTAATATTACCATCCCAGAGAACGGTTTTATTTCCAAAGTAACAGCAGAATACTTTGACAATGCCAGTGCGCAACACAAGACCATTATGAAGCGGGTTAAGACTCACGGTATACAACTCTGTACCCCGCTTCTTCTGGATATAAGTTCTTTAGACAGTTACTTGCTCGATGGTAATTCGGTTAGACTCCGAATCGAACTATCTAATAATGCATGGCTGCTATATTCTCCAACTGGCGATAGCATTCGTCTGCATATAGATTCAGCCAAGCTTCTTTATACGCGACTGTTTCGTTATCCTAATGCACTTCATGCTTTGAACGCGTCTCTTGCCACAGGGAATCTTTTAAAATCGACATTTACCAAAACCCTCTTGAAAACCTATGTGCCTGCCAAAGACCAAACCTCAGGAACGTATGATCAACCGCGGGGTAATGTTATTCCGGAAAAAACTATCGCTTATTATAACGAGCATGGAAGCTCATTCTTGCGACTATACGCTTATTCCATTGCATTTGAGCCATGGCGATATAAGTCAAATAAGCTTAAGTGTTAATGGTAAAACCATGTATAATATTCCTAGTAAATTCCCCCATGACTATGCTGAGTTCTACCATCGTACTTTGGATGCACTAGGTTTTCACAAAGACCATTTAATCGGAAAGGATATTTTCGGCAAGGGGGCAATGATTTGCACATTTGATTGGCGTGCTGAAAACTTGAATGATAATTTGCCCGTTGAATGAATGGGGGGCTTAGACTTAGCTTAAATCTAAGCAAGGGAGAAAACGAGAACCGTCTGTTGATACTGTTTGGCGAAACAGTGGGTATGATAACAGTTAACTCTGAAAGACGACTGCAGTGTGATGTACGCGTTTGAAGCGGCTGTGCGATGAACAACATGGAGATTGAAAGAGGATTGAGGGGGCACATAGGAAAGCAAGCCTTGTTTTTAGGCGTGTTATTGGCAGACGAGGTAAAATCTATACCTCGATATAGAAAACCTATAATGTGCATTGTCAATACGCTACCAAATTATTCTAAAAGAGAAATGGGACACTGGAATTGTCTCTACTATGAACCGGGCATGGCAGTGTTCCTAGATAGTTATGCTCTCGATCCAAAATTATACTCTGATCATTTTAAATATATTGATTACCCCGGGCTCACTATATATAAAAATGCATTTCGACTTCAAAACACGCGAAGCGATGTGTGCAGGGCTTATGCCATGTACTTTGCCTACAATGTTTCACACGTGGGTGTAAGAGAAACTCTTAAAAATTATGAATGGAGTTTTCCAAGACCGAATATTCGAGGAATGATGAACACGTGATGAGATTCGCTTACAGCAAGTTTATAATGCCCGTATGTCATCAAACATTTAACACGTGTTCATAAAAAGTAAGTATTGACTTTATTGATTTTTTCATATTGAAGTGTATTACACTCCATGAAGCTATTCAAAGCAGAAATAATTTTATAGCTCCTTTATCGTGGTTTGTATAACATGCTTAAATCAGTGGTCTGGCTCCACACAGGTCCTCACTCGTCACCACCACTACCCCGTGCTGCCGCCCCCGCCCCCGCCCCGCCCCGCCCCGCCCCGAGCCCGCGCGCAATCCTGTCGCACCCTGCGAGACGATGTCGCCGCAGCGCCCGCTGCTGCCGCCGCCGTGCACATTTCGCGAGTCATTTTTTTATATATGAGCCGGATCGAAACATAAAAGCGTTTCATCCATATGTACCCACAAATCGAATAAATTTTAAGACAATTATTGTTGTTTTTTTCATCCGTTTTTTGATAAAGGACATATAAACAAGTCAAACAAACTCAATGTTTATTGGAATTTTCTAAAATTATGATTTCAGATTCATCATGTGCAATTTTATAATATCATAGACTCCAACATTAGTCCTATATACATAATATATTTACATATATTTTATATTTAACATAAAAATAGCAGGCAAATTCTTACACTATAAACAGTATATACAATATTCACACCAGTCCTTATCTTATAAACAACTTCAATTTATTCTGAAAAGTCTGTATCTTCTAGCATATATTCAAGGGGGGATGATGAGAGCATTTGATTTATTTCTTCCTGTTCCGCGGCTAGCATTAACATGTCATCATCCATCGCTATCTGTTTTTTCGAGGGAAAATATTACTCGGCCAGCACATCCCGTTCTCTCCATAACTCATAGGTTTCTTCTTCTTGTTCTCCCATTTCACCGATCTCTTGCCCACCCATTACCTCGGCTAGTCTCGCTTCTGTTATGTCTCTTTCATCGCCTTCCTCCAAATTTTCTTCGTTTGACAGTGTCATGATCTGGGCTACCTTCTCCTCCTCATCTACCCCTATAGAATTATCGGGATGACCGTAAGATCGTGACTCCAAGGTGCTACTGTAATATATTTTGTCCTCAACTACAGATATCCCTCTCTTGGGATATTTTACTGTACTCATTCGTCCATTGCGCACTGTGAATCCCTGATAGTCAAAGGTGAATGTTTGCTTCTGGAATAGGGCGTCTTTGTATCGTTGATGAGCAATTTTCTTCTTTATGATCTTTGGAACGCCCTTAGCTGAACTCAACCGGTCACCGTCTGCCAAGAGGATGGAGTAGCACTTTGGTTTTACACCTACAAATTCTGAGATGGTTCTTTCCCCCACTTCAGACTTGAGAAATCCAAGCTTTCCTTTGTTGTCTGTGCTGTACAAGGAATGTGAGGGGCTAAAGTTACTTGTGTCTATATAGCTTTTGAAGGGTTCCTGCGAGTACTCTGTTAATAGATCAGGAGTTCCAATTTCTGTTATTAAGGAATCAGTGTCACAATACACTAGTTTCGCCCGATCTCCGTAATGAACCTTCAACACATTGTAATATAAATCATATAGTCGCAGCTTGGACAGCTCTAGGATGTAGTAGCCAATGTAGTTTGGATGATTCACCCGTGAATATTTCCTATGGCGAGTTACAACTGCATGGCCATCATTGAGTGGTACAACGGGTTTAAAGTAAGGACTTCGGGCCAGCTTCAAAAACTTTTCGCGGTTGGTGACAATATCTATGTCTTCACTATATTTGGCCACGTTCATCATTAATCGACCAAAAATGCTGTTTGAAATACACTTGATTGCATTTTTCTTGATAGGGCAAGTAGCACTTTTGCGGGCTTCTATGTTATCCTGAATGAAGTCCGCAAGAAAGTGCTTTTGCTTAAACATATAAATAGCATGCACTTTTTTAACAACCAGACCTAGTTGAATAAGTAGTTTAAGGAGGGGCAGAGCAAACAGCATTTTCTCCTGAGCAGCATTTGTTCCAATCAGTTTTATGTTCTTACACGGTGCTGGACGGTTTTCTTCTTCATACCATTCGCGTGTGACTGACGATATATCTCTGCTGGTGATATTGTGTCTTCTGATGATCAGTGGGAGGTCATCCGTTTTCTCAACGACTTCACGTGAGACAGCCTCATTATCGCACAGAATGAGCTATCCAAAATCGCCATCGGTTGCTTGATTGACCAAGCCCCCGCTCAAAAACGATTGCATTTCTGACTCATCTAGTTTTCTCATATTCCCACATGGCAACTTCTCTTGCATTACAGTGGGATAAAGACTGTTGAAGTCAAGATATGAAAGGAAAGTGCTTCTATCATGTTTTGGATTAAACTGAGGGTTCGTGTAGAAGTTATTGGCGCGTACAAAACGACGCACATTTGTTTGAATGCAATGATATATGTCTGGGCTACTAAGCACCTCTAATTTCTGCTGTGTTTTTAGCAGAAAAGAGTCATAGGCAAATCCTGG
>NW_026111940.1:252500-280487 GCF_024679095.1 Eriocheir sinensis
TGCATCACCGCAACGGGCGTCTCTTCCCACGAGGCGCCACTCACAATTGCCGGGTCGGGCTGCCGCTTTCCCTGGGTCCGGTCGCGGTCTACTGGAGACTATGGGAGGTGTATTGGACTTTGTACCTTAACATGTTTACATTTACACTTTTGGTTGTTTTGATCATATTTCCTTAGAAACCTGTTGAAGGTATAATCATACTTGGACTCGATTAAAGTAGTTGCCGCCATTCTCCTGGTCTCGGTCAGTCCTATAACCATCTGAACCTCCTGGCCTTGACAAAGATATTCAACAGAATTTCGACCCTCAAATTCACTGACAATTGCATTAATTCTTTCATCTACTTGCCTATATATCTTCAACTTGACGGGTGGATATTGCCCTGCGATCAGCTGCTCGTAATATAGATCTTTTCCGCGTTGGACTTTTTTTCAAACAATCAATAAATTTCCAAACAGTAAGATGTTGCATTTCAGGTTCATTTTGAAGTTTTCCATGAGCAGTTTCTGCGTGATTGTTTGTCCTGTCTTCGTCATTTATGGAGAGTTCATAAACGTTCCACATTTCCTGTGGAAAAAGTGGAGCACGTCTGCCAGAAACATTACGGAGCATCTAGAGAAACATAGCTTAATTCACGACTCGCAGCATGGGTTCAATAAAGGTAGGTGATGCCTCACCAATCTCTTGTCCTTCTACAATAAAGTATTTGAGGCGGTACATAGAGATGAAAAGTATGATGCAATTTATCTTGATTATAGTAAAGCGTTTGACAAAGTTCCTCACCTTCGACTGCTGCTTAAATTACAGGCTCACGGAGTAGAGGGTAAAGTTTTGAACTGGGTCAAGGGATGGCTTAGCATTAGGGAGCAAAGAGTGCAGATCAATGGTAAAAGATCTGACTGGGGCCCCACAAGGTTCGGTGTTTGGTCCACTTTTGTGTATTCATATCAATGACTTAGATACAGGAATTAGTAGTGATGTCAGTAAGTTTGCTGATGATACCAAAATCAGAGTAATTGAGTCGGATCAGGACGCTAGTATTCTCCAGGATGAACTAAACAGATTGTATGACTGGGCGGACAAATGACAGATGGAGTTTAATGTAGGGAAGTGCAGCATTTTGAGTGTAGGTAGGAACAACCTCTTACAACTATTGCTTAAATGCACTCCCATAAGCAGGTCTGGGTGCTAGAGGGACCTAGGGGTCCTAGTAAGCTCTGATCTCCATCCAAGGGCACAATGCATTCAAGCTAGAAATCGAGCAAACAGGGTACTGGGTTTTATTTCAAGGAGCAAAAGCAACAGAAGCGCCTAGGTCTTCCTCAAACTATACTTAGCATTAGTTAGACCTCATCTTGATTATGCGGTTCAGTTCTGGTCACCTTACTATAAAATGGATATCAAAATGTTACAATCGGTGCGGAGGAGGATGACTAAGATGATTCAAGGATTACGAATTGATTGATTGTTTAATATAATAACTGGCTCCGCAACAGCCGGGGTCATATGGCGCCGAAGAACGTATTTATAATAGGAATGACTATCTATTTATAATCTGCCTATATATAGCATAGTAGTATGAAATATAAAATAATAAAACTAAAGGCGGGTTTGATAAAGCTACTATAGCAAATGGAGAAGGCCAGCTTTCTCCATAAAGAGTAGTACCTCATGTCCCGGGGCTAGACACATCTCCCCCACCATCAGAGATAGACAGAACCTGTCATCTTCATCTCGACATAAAGAAATATATCGCAAGGGTTACGAAACTTGCCATACGAGGAAAGACTCAAACAGTTAAACTTGCATTCTCTAGGATAGGCAAAGGGTGCGTGGAGACATGATTGATGTTTATAAAGGGATGAAGGGATTTAATAAGGGGGATATTCATAAGGTTATGTCGGTAAGAGAACCGGGTAGGACACGTAGTAATGGGTTTAAACTGGATAAATTCAGATTCAACAGGGACATAACAAAAATTGGTTTATTAACAGAGTGGTAGATGAGTGGAACTGGCTGGGCAGTCATGTGGTTAAGTGCCAATACAATTGTCACATTCAAAAATAGATTAGATAAATTCATGGGCAGTGATATTAGGTGGGGTTAACGGGAGCTTAGGTTCAAAGGAGCTGCCTTGTACAGGCCTACCGGCCTCTTGCAGACTCCTACGTTGTTATGTTCTTATGTTCTTTTTTTCTTCTGCCAACATTGTTCTCCTCAAACCGGCCCCTCTCAAGCAGATGCTTTCCAGAGAGCGAAAGACGCCCTCGCCGCGGCAGCCCTCCTTGCTTTTCCAGTTCCCGGGAAGCCTCTCATCGTCATCACGGACGCCAGCAACATCTCCATTGGCGCTGTTTTGGAACAAATCACCCATGGCCAGCCACGCCCTTTGAGTTTCTTCAGCCGCAAACTCATTAAGGCTGAAAGGAACTACTCCCGCCTTCGACAGAGAACTTATCACTGTCCACCAAGCCGTCCGCCATTTCCGCCACTTCCTGGAGGGTGCAACCTTCACCATCCAGACCGACCACATGCTCTTGGTTCACGCCTTTACTAGACAGACGGACGCCTGGTCCCCACGACATCGCCGGCACCTCTTAGCCATCTCCGAGTTTAACTGCACCTTCAGACATCTGCCAGGCAGGAAGAACCCCTTAAGGCGCGTCCACACTAGCGGGCAATGCCCGCGGGCAGAAGCGAGATATTTGCCCGTTGATGTTTTCTCCGCCTTTGCCCACGGGCAGATGAGTAAACTGCCCGTGATGATAGTTGAGCGATTTCACCGGGCACTGCCCGCTGCTCCCGGCAGTGCGTCTCTGCCAGACATACGAGGTTACGATAGGAGCTGTATTAGAGCTATGATGTTCAGTTTGTCAGGGATTTACACAACGTCCACATCAGAACATCATGGCTAGCGCTCCGCCAAGCAAGAATCAGTGGTCGAGACATACAATCCTTCACCTAATTGAACTGTATCGGCAACACCCATGCCTATGGCAGGTGAAAATGGACAGAGACAAAAAAACGTGCAGCATTCCAGAGTGTAGCAAAAGAAATGCAAGATGTAAGTGTGTACGCAACGGTGGATGAAATTAGAAAGAAAATCGACACACTACGCAACCAATACAGACGGGAACTAAGAAAAAAAGAAAAGTCAGAGAAGTCGGGGGCTGCAACGGCAGACATATACACACCAACACTGTGGTGTTTTGATTCACTGTCGTTCTTAAATGATGGTGATACAATAGGTACATCAGTATGTAGCATGGACCTCAGAGAAGGTAATGAAGCTGGATCTGCATCGGAGATACTTACACAATCTGATCATGAGGTGCGTATACTATAGGCAAGAGAGTTATCTATATCAGTGGTTCTTAACCTCGATTCGATCGAACCTCGGGGGTTTGGTGAACTAGCAGTCTGAAAGGGTCCTCCGAAACAGGTTTACCCTTTAATTTTTAGCCTTTTTTTTTAATATTTGTATTCATACATTAACATGTTATATTTGAGAGGTTCAACTAGAGTACAAATTTTTTCTTTAGTGTTCTCTGGCTATGGAAAGGTTAGAAACCACTGATCTAGAATAGTGATATTTGTGTAATTACCATGATTTTTTTCCTATGAACAGTGGTGGTAAGTTGTCAATGGTCCGATGAACACGAAGATACATAAAATAACTAAAAATTGTGTCAAAGTAGATTTATTTCATATTAAGGTCAGATTTAGCAAATAATTTTCAGAATTTATCCTTTATTGTACATCCACAGCATTTTTTAGATGACCCCAAATTCTTAACCACCGATAAAGCACCTTCCAGTCATTATTATGGTTAAGCACTGTCTTGTACAAAATGTAGTATATGTTTCATGCCAGATGTAAAAGATTTAAGAATATCGTCATTATAAACTCAGAGAGAGGGAGAAAGATAGATATAGAGATATAGAGATAGATACATATATATAGTAGATATAGAGAGATTGAGAAATAGAGATTTAGAGATTGAGATATTAATAGATAGAGATTTACATATATAATGAGAGAGAGAGAGAGAGAGAGAGAGAGAGAGAGAGAGAGAGAGAGAGAGAGAGAGAGAGAGAGAGAGAGAGAGAGAGAGAGAGCACGATCACTGGCTGATATTCATCGTGTCAGGACATAGGGCCGCAACAAATGACAGTGTGGGTGTTGAAAGTCCAGGGAGCAAATTACTGAGTACAAGACTATTTTTCAATGGGTGGGGGGATTTGTGTTGCGGTCAGCTGTCGTGATGTTCCTGGCTTCGATAATGGATGAAGTGGCGTGTTGTCTGGCGGCGACCGACTACTGCCCGTTGCTACCGACCAGCCAGGCCGCGCGCTCGCTGTCTCGGCCGCTTCCCACCACTTGAGCCCGGCTGACACCTCCCTGCCACTTCAAGGTAGGCAGCCGCCCACTGCCACTAGAAACTGTGTGAGTGTGACCCACCCGAAGTACACGGTGCAGAGACTGACATTGTGGGTACTGTCTCGTGATTGTAGAGTTCACGTTCGCCATCCAGCCTAATCAAATTACTCAAGGGAAGGATTATTGGTTTGGCAAATTATAACAATCAAGCCTGATAATGATTAATTTATGTTTCTTTATTGTAAAGAAATGTAGACGTGAAACAACAAACCCATTCACATGCATATTAAACAAGTACAAAATAGTGAACCAGTACATGGCAACATGTATACATATTTTACAGATCCAGTTAACACTCCCAGTGTGGCACCAGTATTACTAGGTAGCCATTTGGTCCTGCCAGGCTAATGAATTTTCTTCCAAAAAGTATTCCATGTACTGTTCTCTGACAAACTTGGCCTCATGAGTTGCGTTCCGTCCCGCTCTCTGCAGTCCAATCAGTCCTGATTTTCCTCTCCATTCACCAGGGGCAACAGTCCTTTGCAGCAGGTCCTCCGAATCCAAAGATCCGTCAGGTTGTGTGTACTGAGTCACTTGGTCTCTCCTGAGGAAGTTATGCATACACGTGCATGCGAGTACAAGTGATACAACCTTGTCCGGATGGAGATTGATTGGAGAGTGGAAGATACGAAACCTACTCGCAAGTATTCCAAATGCATTTTCCACAACCCGTCGAGCCCTACTTAAGCGGTAGGAAAAAATCCTTTCCTTATGGCTTTGTTGGCGATGTGGAAAAGGTTTCATTATGTGGCGTTGTAAAGGAAATGCGTCGTCTGCCACAAAGACAAACGGTAGTATCCTCTCACTATGAGGAAGAACTGCATCATCTGGCAGCCCTGCAGTGCCATTTGCAATATGGCTACTCATAGGACTGTTGTCCCACACACCGCCATCAGACACCCTTCCATTCCTACCCACGTCCACATAGATAAACTCAGAGTTAGCATCGCATATGGCCATGAGTACTATGCTGTGACAGCCTTTATAGTTATAATAATAGGATCCGCTGCCAGGTGGAGCCCTTATGACAATATGCTTTCCATCTATGGATCCAAGACAATTTGGAAAATTCCATCTCTCCTCAAACCCATGAGCCACATGCTTCCAGTCCTCAGGGGTTTTAGGTGTCTGTGGAGATGTACAAGGGGATAGTTATTATAATTGTTATGCATTCACCTTCATTATTTTATCAATCTTTACCTCTTCAGATCTACAACGATCAACAACTACTAGAACTTTTGGAAGAGTCTGATGATGTAACACCTCCAGTTACCACGTTTATCACACCTACTGCAGCGTCTATTTCTACCCCAGTTAGTACGAGTACATCCTCTTCTACAACAACCAAAACGAAGAAACGAGCATCAACATCTACACCATCAACAAGTGGCAAAAGATCTTCGAAACCAGTTTCTGATGACACAGACAGCATCGTACAAGAAGCTTTCCAACAGCTAAAGGCACTATCGTCATCCAATGACAACGACGGAAATAGTGATTTCGGGAATGTTGTAGCTAATGATCTTCGACAGATGTCTAATGAGAACAAAATATATGCTCAAAAACTAATAAATGACATTCTCTTTCTAGGGAAATTAGGTAAACTTTCATCGTCTACGATGATTGTGGAATAGTAAGCAAAGTTAATGCTTCAAGGTGTGCCATAACAACAAACAATCATTATTACATTATGATCCCCTTCTAAGAACATAAAACCTATGTTTCCCTTACTGATATACATATTTTTGTTATTCTGTTACGTAATATTAGTTGTAAATTAATGAAGAATAAATTATACTAACATTAAATTGTGTGCCAAACATTAGCTATAGATAGGGTTTTGTATACCACATACGTTTATGCAATATGTAATAATAATAATGACAAATAATATAATTCGGTTTAATTACTGGTGTCTTGAAAAACAAGTAGTATGACAATTTGTTTCAAATACTGAACGTACGTATAATAAATTAATATACGTGTACAAGTGTGTTTGTATAAACAAGTTACCTCTCCTTCATAACTGTATGTAATCGTGCATTAATATACATCCTATTACAATTTACACTAATGAGCGTACGAGTTCGGATTTCAGTTAAACCTCACGTGACTACATACTAGTGCAGACTGTCAAAGTCAGCTGATCGTATCGCCTCCTCCATCCATATCAATCCTTGATCACTTTTTTAACATTATTTAAGTGTGTGGCGCAACACGGTTGTTTATGTAAGTAAAATACATTAGTACGGGGGCCTATATTAGATTTCTTATCCTAAAGGTATACCTCACTGGTATAAAGACCTATTACCTATAATGAGTACTAGTAATATATGCATACTGTCTTGAAATGGGTAATTTCACTACAAATATATTCTTACCTGCAGGTAATCCTCCTTCAGCACTTGATATATAGCATCACATGTTTCAGGTATTATCTGCGACAAACTCTGCTTAGAAATTCTTGAGGTGTACTGCAGAAATGTGTAGGAACATCCGTGACAGAGATACAGGAGGGTGGCCTCCAGTCTAGCTTCTGCTGTTATGCTGTCCCTCAGTCTGGTATCCTGTTTCTCTATATATGGTTTGACTTTTGCAAGGAGTTTATAGAAAGTACTTGGGTCCATTCTCACATAGTTTGTGAACTCATTTATATTTTCAGCTTGCAATTCACGAAAAATCGTAGCATTACTTCCCAACTGTTTTCTATTAGTTAGCCAGTCTTTACACCACTTCTTTTTCTCCACTTTGTCCTTTTTCTTTTTCAGGGACAGACCAAGTATAATGCGGTCCTTCTTGCCTCGCATATTGTCGTACCGCACAGTTTTCTGCCTGGCTGCACGGCTGCCCGCCTCTGACTGGGCCAGGCAGGCGTTGCTGTGTGGACGTCAGTTTCTGTGTGCGCGGCGGGCATTGCCCGGCACGGGCAATGCCCGCCAGGCTTTGCCCGCTAGTGTGGACGCACCTTTAGCCGACGCCCTCTCCAGAGTTGAGATAGACTCAGTTCAACTGGGATTCGACTACAACATCCTTGCCATGGAGCAGCAACGGGACTCTGAGACGACAGCGGCGAGAACATCACTCACAGCCCTAAAGTGGAAGGACGTTCCCCTGGGTGATTCCGGTACCACCATCCTCTGCGATGTCAGCATCCCTTCGCCGTCGCGTTTTCGACCTTGTCCACGACCTGTCACATCCTTCACGACGAGCGACAACACGACTGCTAACACAAAAGTGCGTGTGGCACGGCATCTCCCGCGACGCGGGAAACTGGGTTCGGTCCTGCTTTTCCTGCCAGAAATCAAAAGTCCACGGACACACCGAGACGGGCCCCGGATCATTTCATCAACCTCAGAGACGGTTCGCCCACATCCACGTGGACATAGTGGGTCCCCTTCCTCAGTCAGCAGGACACCGTTATCTTTTCACCATCGTGGACCGATCTACCAGATGGCCTGAAGCGTTCCAATGCCCGACGCCACTTCAGCCTCCTGCACCGCGGCCCTGCTCTCCGGATGGATCGCCATATTCGGCGTTCCAGAGCACATCACATCCGACCGCGGCACCGCCTTCACGTCGCAGTTATGGGCGTCCTTGGGACAGCTGTTGGGTACAACAGTCCACCACACTACAGCCTACAACCCTGAAGCTAACGGCATGGTGGAGCGACTTCACAGGACCCTCAAGGCGGCCCTAATGTCACGATGCGACAGCTCAACATGGTCCTCACAGCTTCCCTGGGTCCTCCTCAGCCTTCGAACTACCCCAAAGGAGGGCCTCGACGTCTCCCCGGCCGAGATGGTCTTCGGCGACCCACTCGATGTACCCGGCGAATTCTTCCCAGACGCCCCTACGAGCAACGACATCAACCGCTTCAAGAGCATTGTCGGGAAATTCATCCCGTGCAAACAAACATACAAGACGCCAGATCACCGTTACGTCCCCTGAGATCTACATTCTTCAAATCATGTCTTTCTTCGCACCGACGCCCACACTCCACCCCTCACCCCCTCTTACTCTGGCCCCTACGAAGTCATCCAAAGACAGAAGAAAGCTTTCCTACTTTGTATAAAGAGCAGTGACGACTGGGTCTCCATCGACCGACTCAAGCCAGCATACCTTCGAGACGACGACCCCCCTCCTGTACGACTCTCCAGGACGGGCCGTCCCCTCTCCCGTGCAACGGGACGTTTTTGCTGAGGGGGGAGTATTGTAGCGGGCTTCACTACGTACAAACACAATCACAACGCGAGGGACGCGGAGTCTATGCGCTAGAGCCATGCTGATCTTGTAGTACCCTGTAAATAACTGTATATATATCTCACTAATAAATCAGTTGCTGTCTCACCATCACCGTGTTTGGTTCTCCCTCTCCTGAACCAAGAAGTTGGACTGCCTGAAGTAGCACCTGCTACACAGGCAAGCTACCACGGTAGGTGGTGTCGCCGACCTCGCTTCAAGCCCCGTCACAACGACAAGGTGACTCCCTTTCGACGGGGTACCAATCTTGGTATCATCACTACTAATTCCTGTGTCCAAATCAATGATATACACTCGGCCCTCGATTTAACGGACCACAAAATCTAAATGGACAAATACCCAGCAACGGACAGGATGTCTGTTGCTGGGTAGATTTGTCCGGTGTGACACCGGCTTTAGAAACGTCAAAACCCTAAAATAATAACAATATCACAGAAAGTGATATTTTTCATCAAAACTGCTTGCATCGCCTCCCTTAAGGAGGTCGAGGAGGGTGAATCGCCCCTCCCCCCTCCCATTAGGTAGGTTAGGTTAAGTTAGGTTTGGTTGAATCTATTTAGCTCGCGGTCTGGGGCGGCGGAAATACGAAGTGCGGGACGGGACATGGCGGCGGCGTGTGTGGTCCAATTCGTGGGCCTGTGTTGCTAGAAATATCTTTTTGCAAAAACAAGTCGCGCTGCTGTCCACCACGCATGCGTACGGGGGGAATACACAGGAGGAAAAACATTAATTTATATATTTTTTTTCAATTAGTGTGTCCACTTCCGAGTGTGAGTGGTGAGTGAAATTAATAGACAGTATGCATGTTGAACCTGTCTCTGTGAGCTGCGGCTGCAGCGGCAGGCGGCAGCGAGTGCAACAGCCATTGAAAAGTCAGTCATTTAATTATTTGTGACAGAAAAAAATATCACATTATTTCATAGCACACTGAAAACTGAAAAAAAAAAGTTTCGTTTGCCCATGCGAGACTAGCACACTTGTAGAATTTTACCCATACGTGTAAATAGTTACCCCCCCCCCACCCCCCGCGCGCAGGGCCCCACTGTCAACCCTTGATCGCTGGAAGTCCGACAAAACAACACGTGTCAGCGGAGCGGAGGCAAAGGTGGAGATGGCTTCTTCTGGAGTGTTCTATGGGGCTAGTTAGGCTGTGCCTGTCTTACGGCACCAACGCAGGACAGGTCAAAAGAAGAAGCGCGGTTTGTTTTGTTGGTCCTCTAGCGGAGCTCGGACAGAGAGACGGGACGCCACCTATACAGAAAACGTGCAGACAACATACACAATAAAAGAACTATATACCTACGTTTATTATTAGTTTTTTCGGTACCATTTTACGTTTTTTTTAACAGTAATTTTATTGTATACCGGTATTTATCGTATGTATTTTCAGGCAACGGACTTTTTCAAGCAACGGACCACCCTCCCCCCCTTTTAATCCGTTAAATCGAGGGCCGAGTGTAAATGATAAAAAGCAGTGGACCCTGCACCGACCCTTGAGGGACTCCACTCGTAACACTGTCCCATTCAGATTTTTTACCATTGATTTGCACTCTCTGCTTCCTATCTCTAAGCCACGCCCTGATCCAGTTCAAGACTTTCCCATCTACGCCGTGAGCCTGTAACTTTAGTGATAGCCGGTAATGAGGGACTTTGTCGAACGCTTTACTGAAATCTAGATATGGTATGTCGTAGTTTTCATCTCTGTCAACCGTCTCGATCACTTTTGTGCAGAAGGACAACAGACTAGTAAGGCAAGACCTACCCTTCGTGAACACATGCTGTGAGTCATGAATTAAACTATGCTTTCATTGTTTTTTTCCTCTCTCTCTCTCTCTCTCTCTCTCCTTTTTCTCTTTACTTTTTTTCTTCTTCGGTTTGTTTGTTAGTGTGTGTGTGTGTGTGTGTGTGTGTGTGTGTGTTGAGAAAATGGTCCCCTGGAAAGCTATGCGTTTCATTAATCCAGCCATGTGTAAGAACATAAGAACATAAGAAGAACATAAGAACGTTGGAATCTGCAGGAGGCCGGTAGGCCTATACAAGGCAGTTCCTTTGACCCTAAGCTCCCGTGTATCTAACCCCACCTAGTGTCGCTGTCAATGAATTTATCTAATCTATTTTTGAATGTGACAATTGTATTGGCACTCACCATATGACTGCTAAGCCTATTCCACTCATCCACAACCCTGTTGGTAAACCAATTTTTGCCTATGTCCCTGTTGAATCTGAATTTATCCAGTTTAAACCCATTATTTTGTGTCCTCTTACCAACAAAACCTTATGAACATCTCCCTTATTAAAGCCCTTCATCCATTTATAAACCTCGATCATGTCTCCACGTACCCTTCGCCTGTCTAGAGAATGCAAGTTTAACTTTGAGTATTTCCTCGTATGGCAAGTTTATCAAATCCTGAATCATCTTAGTCATCCTCTGCACTGATTCTAACATTTTGATATCCATTCTATAGTAAGGTGACCAGAACTGAACCGCATAGTCAAGATGAGGTCTAACTAATGCTAAATATAGTTTGAGGAAAACTTTGGCGCTTCTGTTGCTTACGCTCCTTGAAATAAATACCAGTACCCTATTTGCTCGATTTCTATCTTGAATGCATTGTGCCCTTGGACGGAGATCAGAGCACACTAAGACCTCTAAATCTCTCTCGCACCCAGACCTGCTTATGAGAGTGTCATTTAAACAATAGTTGTGAGAGGGGTTGTTCCTACCTATACTCAGAATACTGCACTTCCCTACATTGAACTCCATCTGCCATTTATCCGCCCAGTCATACAATCTGTTTAGTTCATCCTGGAGAATACTAGCGTCCTGATCCGACTCAATTACTCTACCGATCTTGGTATCATCTGCAAACTTACTGACATCACTACTAATTCCTGTATCTAAATCATTTATATAAATATTAAACAAGAGTGTTTTAGACCCTTCTTTTCTTGTATTAAATCAACTCTTTTATCACTCATTAATTACTCCATAAATGATCTCACCGTCTCGTATCCCTGGTAGCGTGATCCGGCTTAAGTTGTTATTGGAGACTGGTATTCGGGGATAAACAAGGGAAAAAGAAAATATACATTTATTTAAAATTAAATGAAAGTAATTGCCTTACGCAATATTCTATGCTCAGACGATCATAACACTGGCATATTCAGCAATGGATGCAACATATGACAAACGACATGTCTTAAACATAATACTACAATATGTGCTCAGTTGTTGCCAATAATAATAACACTCGTCGTTCCACAAGCAGTGGTTTGTATCTCTCTGCTTACATCACAATCATTATGTACTCTCTTCACAAAATCCTAATAACACATTCCTGTAGTATAATCTACTACAAGTCATGGAAACACATTATTTTACCACACCCAGTGGTTTTACCTTTGCTTTACATCGCAAACAAATAATCACAATCCTGTCCCACTCACAATCGTACTTCACATCTCCTACATTATAATCTCCAGGACAATACAGTCGGTTTCCCTTAGATTCTCGAATTTCTACTCACGATTAAGATCACAACAGCCATCCTCGGCTGAGTGAGTAGCAGGTCTGCTTGAGGCGAGAACCAAGCTCGGTCTACTCATACCACTGATTTCTAGGCCACATTTTTCTTTGCTTTAGGCGGACTTACATCCTTGACACGCCCTTAATTCTTTACATAACCAATGGCCAATACTTCCTGTCACACCCATCTGCTCGCTCATTATGTTGTATTGTTTTACTTCTCCTGCTATTCGTGAGTCAGTCTTAAGACACTCCCTCAGTGATTTTTCTGTTAAATTATTGGCTCATAACATGTCGCCACGACTGACGTCACGGGTCAGAGTCTTTTTCAATGGTTGTTCACACTTTCTGACCACGCCCACTGGGTATCTGTTTTATGTATCTGAGTCTGGGTATCTGTTTTCCTTTACCCTCGTTGTTTCCCCTCTTTTGTACTTGAGATGTTTACACTGTTATATATGTCACCCTTCTTGTTAGTGTTTGTCCTGTCAGATGTTTACACAGTTGTATATCTCTCATTCCTCTCTGGGTATCTGTTTTTCTTTATCCTCGTTGTTTCCCCTCTTTTGTACTTGAGATGTTTACACTGTACTGTTATGGCTATTCCTCTTGTTTGTTCGTTTTCTGGTTCCTGACAAGTGGACCTAATACCGAACCTTGTGGGACCCCACTCGTAACACATCCCCAGTCAGATATTTTACCATTGATTTGCACTCTTTGCATCCTATTGCTAAGCCACGCCTTGACCCAGTTCAAAACCTTACCCTCTACACCGTGAGCCTGTAATTTAAACAACAGTCGTTGGTGAGGAACTTTGTCAAACGCTTTACTAAAATCAAGATAGATTACATCATAATTGTCATCTCTGTCTACCGCCTCAAATACTTTACTGTAGAAGGGCAAGAGATTAGTCAGGCATGACCTACCTTTCGTGAACCCATGCTGTGAGTCATGAATTAAGCTGTGTTTCTCTAGATGCTCCCAAATGTTCCTGGCTATTATGGACTCCAGCATCTTGCCTATAACCGATGTTAAGCTAATTGGGCGACAGTTTGAAGCACCCGACCTGTCCCCCTTTTTGAAAATCGGCGTCACAGTAGCTACTTTCCATAAGCTGGGCACATAGCCAGTATTTACCGACATCTTAAAGATGTCGGCTAGTGGGCCACTGATTACATCATCTAATTCCTTTAATACCCTCGGAAATATCCCGCCAGGACCTGGCGACTTATTCCTCTTAAGCTTATGTATCTCATCCTGAAGTATTTGCCTGGTAATGATTATATCCCTCAATTTATCGCCATCCCCGCCCTCGTACACTTGAACCCTTTCCGGAATAGTCGTTCGATCCTCTTGTGTGAATACTGAAAGGAAGTAGTCGTTCAACAATGTGCTCATATTTTCGTAATTTTCTACTAGCTCCCGTTTGTTTTCAGCGGTCCAATTTTCTCCCGTGTTTTTGTTCTATACATCTGAAAGAAGCCCTTAGGATTACTTTTCGCCTCATTTGCTACTTTGATCTCATATTTTTTTTTTTTTTTTTTGCTATCCTGATGTTTTTCTTTACTTCTCTAGATAGTTCGACATACCGGCCCCTGAGATGTGTCTCACCATTCTTTATTTTCTGATAAATTCTCTTCTTTAACCCTATCTCGTGTTTTAGTCCACGAGTCATCCACTTGGGGTCATTGTTTTCTTTTCTAAGTGTTCGTTGTGGTATATGCTGCCCTTGCCCCTCTACTATTACTCTAACTAAATTATTGTAAGACATTTCTACCTGGTTCTCCTGGCTCTCCAATCCACAGTTCTGGCCCCCATGTATCCCTAAATTATCCCAGTTTATCTCTTCAAGATGTCTTCGAAGCCCCTCGTAATTTGCTCTTCTAAAATCTGGCACTAACACTGGGTTTGGTTCGCGGGTTACCGCCCAGTCTAAGCTAAAACGAACTAACTCTCCGCCCACCTCCAGCTCATGTAGCAAGTTTCCATTATTAGTTAGGACTAAGTCTAATATGTTATCCCTTCTGGTAGGCTCAGTAACTACCTGCTTAAGGAAGTTATCTTGTATAACTTCAAGAAAATCCTCGGCTTCCAGGTCACCCACTAGGTCTTCCCAGTCTATATTCCTATAATTAAAGTCCCCCATTGCGCAGACATTTTTACTCCTACTCGCCCTGCCAATCTCCTGTAGTAATATACTTGTGTCCTGCCTGTTTAGATTGGGCGGCCTGTATAGAACTCCTAGATAAGGGAATCAGAGACCCCTCCCTCTTTTAGGCCACGGCCACACAGGGAGCAAGAAAGCGAGCGAGAGCGAGAAACTTTAATACACTTTAAGTAATGGAGGTGGCCACACTGGCAGTGAGCAGGTAATGGCGAGAAAGCGAGCTGGTAGGCGAGAAAGCGAGAAGAGTTGACGATTAACTTTTCTCGCTTTTCTCACACGAGATTGCTCGGTCAGAAGGAGTGACATCACAGACATGTTTCTATATTATTTGCCGTAACTCAACTCATACACTAGATAGGACATTAAGGTTAAAACCGTTAAACGCAGTAGTGATTGAAGAACCCGAATATGTTTGTGAAAACTTAATAAAATAGAAACAAAATAAATCGTGACGAGTGGAAATTAAAGAATCACTCCGTAATGTTTATAACACATTTTACATATAACTACCTGTACTGTATACGCCTCCGTGGTCTAGTGGTCAGCGTGCCTGGCTTCTACTCCACGGACCCGGGTTCGAATCCCGGCCCGGGCAGTCGGCGTGCAGATCACCCAGCTGTTCATCCTCCCTCACGGGCTGGTCGATAAATGGGTACCTGGGGAAACCTGGGGAAGGTAAACTGTGGTAACCCGGATGTCACACTGGCCCTGTGTCCCGGGGTAATGGGCTCCCTCCCACCATAGGCTCAAGGGCCAATGTTACGGAGATGAGCACCGATGCCACGCGCTGCTACAGCGTATGCCCCCAACTTTACTTTTACCTAAGACCCCCGCCACACAGGCGAGCGACGTGTGTGCGACCTTTCAGGGACAAAAAAAAATGGCCAGGTCGCAGTGAGATCGCCGAAATTCAGAAAAACTTGCTTCTGTTTAACAGTTCCGGCGACCTTTCGGCGCTCTCTCGGCGACCTGAAATGGAACTTTCGGACAATTTCATGGCGATCAACGGCGATCCCTGGGCGACTTATGCGCCCTCTCAGCAACCCTGCTGCGCACTCTGTGCAATCAACGATTATTGACGGCGACCGCTGAGGCACCATTCAACGATGCTTGGGCGACGTAGGCGACCCCCGAGCAGTCTTTGGGTGCTGCTTGGGCGACAATGGCGACTGCTGAGGGACCCTTCGGCGACCAGGTGCTTGTTATATATATGAGGTCCTTCTGCTTCTCTTCCATCAATCTGATCTAGCTCCACTGAAGAAGAAACATCAACAAATGGTCAAGATTCCAAGATGAACAAGCAAAGTCTGCTGCATGCTGCCCACCTACAAGGTCACCAAGCACTGATCCTAAACCAGATGGCCATTGCTGTGATTAAGAGGAGGATGAAGAAGCGCCAAAGAAGGAAACAAAGAACCTGGTGGGTCCGCCATGACTGACACAACAGAGAAGGGTACAGTTCGGGGACTGCAGTCAACTAATGAAAGAACTGAGGTTGGAAGATGAAGGTTCATTCTACAACTACTTCCGCATGGAGCCGGCGATGTTTGACGAGTTGTTGCAAAGGGTAGGCCCAAGAATCACGAAACGCAAAACCAATTGGAGACAAAGTTGGCTGTGACCCTCAAGTTCCTTGCTACTGGGGACAAGTACCCTACCCTCCAGTATCATTATCGAGTGGCGCGTAACACAATCAGGAAGTTTGTGCCGGAAGTGTGCCGAGCGATTACGAGAAGAGTACAAGAATGAGCTTGTGACCTGCCCAAGAACCCCTCAAGAGTGGCAAGCTGTTGCGGAGGACTTCAAAAAGAGGTGGAATGTCCCGCATGCATGTGGTGCCATCGATGGAAAGCATGTTGCAATGCGATGTCCTCCCAACACAGGAACCCTATACCACAACTACAAGGGTTTTTTCTCCGTGGTACCCCTCGCCTTGGTCGATGCAAACTACAAGTTCCTCTGGGCTGATGTTGGTGGCCTGGGTTCGATGTCTGACTGTCAAATCTTCAATGAATCAGAATTGAAGCAGTGCCTCGATGAAGGTTCCATCTATTTCCCCGATCCTGAACCACTACCAAATGATGACACTGACACACCATACGTCTTTCTAGGTGATGACGCATTTGGCCTGAGGACCTACATGATGAAACCGTACTCTGTCAAGGGACACAACAATGAACAACGGATCTTCAATTATCGTATTCCTCGTGGATGACGTGTGGTGGAGAATGCGTTCGGCATTCTAGCTCACCGATTTCAGCTGCTCATCACTACGATGCGGTTGTTGCCTGCAGCGGTCCAGGATGTGCTGGAGGCGTGCATCTGTCTTCACAACTTAATGCGCGACAGATATCCAGCTCTTCAGGATGCCGCAGTGGATCAAGAGGATGGGAATCGTAACTTCATCTCTGGAGAATGGCGACAAGAAGCAAACATGAATGAGGTGGAACAAGTAGTTGGATCCAATCGCGACACAAGAGCAGGGAAGCGGCAGCGAGAGTATCTCAGGTTATATTTCAGTAGATCAGCTGGCTCAGTTCCTTGGCAGGACAGAATGATTTGAGTTTAAATATTGTGCTTGTGGTTTTGTGCTTCATGACTAGTTGTGATTATTTGTACATTAAGGATTAAGGATTGAAAGTACATTAACTCAGGACTTGTACTTATATGTTTTCTGAAATATTTGTTGTCGTCGTTTGAAGTTGTGATTATAATTCTTATTGAATGTATATTGTAATTATGATAGTTATGTTTGTTATCCAAAACAAAAACAAAAAAAATATTAATAACTAATTCAATGTGCCTGATACTTCCAAGAAGGTAAAATGAGAGCAAAAAGTGGTGAAGAAAACATTTTATTATATTTCTAATTTTACATATAATGAAGAATCGTAACATATCTAAACAACTTTATTATAGGATATTAATTTTTCTTCTTAGACACAAAAAATAATACAAAGATTGTTGATGTTGTTGTTATCTAAGAAAAACAATAATTAATAAAAAACGTGTTGATATTTCTAACAGAAAAATAATAAGACTTTGCATACAGTTTTCACAGATATGTTTTTGATTTTATAAGTTTACTTATAAAAGTAACCAATCATGAAAGGTGAGAAAAACTTTATTACAGAAAGGACACATTTCTCGTTTCAAACCAAAAAATACAAAGACAATTTATGCTTATGTCATCCAATATATTTACGAAAAATGCAATCACAGAAAAGAAAAACTATTCTCTGTCATTCGTAGTCCGATCTGCTTGTGGGGTCGTCAGCAGCTCCTCGCTGGCTCGGCGTGGTGCCTCTCCCTCACTGGCATGGGCTGATCCAGGCTGCCCATCCGCATCCTGCAAAGATTCACTCTCCAGGTCACGGAACAGGCTACTGCTGAACCCGCTGAGCCTCAAGGAATCTGGGGTACTGGCCGAGGTAGGAGTCGGGACCGAGCAAAATCGGACCTGTGACTGAGGTGAAGGGGGCGGAGAAAAGTTGACCTGAGGCGACATTTGCTGCAACCAGCTCTGTTCCACCGAGCCCCAGGCAGAGGTTGGAGTAGCTGCTGCTGCATGAGCATCAGGTGGGCGCTGCGTTCCTCAAGGGAACTGAGGAGCTGCTCGTTCTGCCCTGTTTGTCTCGTAACACGGCTGGTCTGTCCTCTTGTGGCTGTTGTGTATCTGGAAGTGTTGCTGACAGGGGTTTCGGCTCTGGAGAATCCTGCATCGCCAGCGTCAGCAGTGTCCCCCGAGGTGTCTTGCACATCACTACCCACTGGGGGTGTACCATGGCGGACAACTGTCGGTGCAAGCTGAAAGTATACAAACTGAACGTTAGTTACTTGAGGACAATTCTTTAAAAATTTCAAACGTTTCAGTGGAATGATATTATTTTTTTTCAATTGCAAATTATGATCATGTGAAGGAATATATTAAATATACAAGAAAAAAATACTCACTCACTAGCGGCCGCCTGTGCACAGCAAGGATGTGCACCCTCAGGAACACCAGGTTGGAGAGGATCCACTTGTCCCTGTCAGTCAGCTCTTGGTCCCCCTGGACTGACTTCTTCATCAACCTTCCCATGTTCTCCTTTTCTGCTTCGGTCAGGCTCCCCACCACCTTGTCCTTCTTGTTCCCATTTGCTTTGTACATGGCTCCCTCCGATAGTTCAGAGTCTGTGGACTCCTGGACAAAACTTCCAGGATCAATATCTTCAGGAGCAGCAGCAGGAGCAGGTGCATTGTGGTCACGGCAGGCACGTGTTGGACCAGCACTTTGGACAGCACCTTCAGCACCTTGGGCAGCAGGACCAGCACCTTGGGCAACAGCTACAGCACTTTGGCCATCTATCGCAGCTACCTCTTCACTGCGGTTCTTGGTCTTGGTCTTGGCACACTTCTTTGTACCTTTAGGCGGCATCGTTCACTTCAGTATCTACAAAGATAATTGAATGTTGTTTCAGTGAGTATGAGAGAGACTTTGAGGTGACTTTCTGTCCTGAAAAAAATATGATAATTAAATAGATCACACGATAAAAGTCAAGGTACATGAAGATTCACCTAGGAAACGGTGATACGTTTTTATCTATCTTCAGCGTAGACAGGCAGAATGAAACAATGCAGCTTGTGTCCCTTTATTTGTAGTTTCTGCCGGTGCCCTGTCAGGACTCTCGATAGTCCCTCAAGGGTCGCTCAAGCATCGCCGCGGTCGCTCAAGCGTCGCACAGGTGGTGCAATGGTTGCTGAATTGTCGCCGCCATGATCTTTCATGCGCGCAATTGGTCGCTCAAAGGGCGCCCAATGGTCGCTCAGAGATTGCCCACAATTCCACCGGCGATCATTTGCGACCTCTGAGCGACCATTGGATGACCTTGGCGCTGGTTGAGAGACCCTTGAGAGACAATCGAGCGCCCTTTCAGCGACCTGCTTCCTCGGCGAACACGCAGCGAATGTTGTGACCATGTTCAAAAACTGACGGCGACCATGGCGAACCACTGCAACCTCCGAACGCCCCTTGAACGATCAAGAAGACCTCTGAGAGACCTTCCGGCGACCAGTGGCGACCTCGCAAATTTTTTGGTCGCTCAAGGGTCGTTCAAGGGTCGCCATTCCTGTGTGAGGGGAGTTTTACCATTTGCAGCGGCAATGAAATGAGTAGTAAAATAAATAATTCCATCTTATAGAGAAAAGCCTCCTGAACACGATGGTGTATACAGATTTTTCATAAAACGCCAAATAAGTGAAGCACAGAACTATTTATAAAAAAAACATTTCACCTCATCCCTCGTGTGCGCCGACGCGCCGACGGGGGTGGGTGCGAGGCTATACTGCTCTGCGGGCTGCGTTGCCATGACAATCCTCGCCTCACCTCGCTTTTCGTGTGGCTACAGAAACTCGCCTTGCCGCTCTTGCTTTTGCTCTCGCTTTCTCGCTCACTGTGTGGCCACGGCCTTACAGTGTTCCCTCCTTTGAGCACGAGACGAAGCATAAAGTGGTCGCGAAAATTTTTAATGGGCTAATTGTCCTATCTCCCGAGACCGTTCGCCTTTGCCTCCTAGATGACGCCACAGAAGCCTCCCTCATTCATCCCCCATTCCTTCCGTCTGTCACTCCTTCACATCGTGTGTGTGTGTGTGTGTGTGTGTGTTCGCGCCTGTTGTTTCCTACTCTTAGGCTGATATCACTCAACGAATAATAATAACGACAACTACAAAAATAATAATAATAACAATAATAATAATGATAATAATAATAATAATAATGTGTGAAGGAGGAGGAAGGAAATACGGGTATGTTTGAGATGAGTTTATTCCCTACTAGTTTCGCTTTCGCTTCTTCAGGGAAACTGAGGTGAACAATTTCACTATTCACAGGACACATGAGACGCCTCGCTTGCTACGCAGAGACAAGGTCGGAGGTCAGGTCACACCTCTCTGCCCATCTTCCGCCGGCTGGCACGGGGGTGTAAACTTATCTGGTCGCCTCCTTCCCACGCCGGCTGCACACACATTTTAGCGGCTGATATGGCCCAACTACGTCGCCAGTTCTCTTGATATTGGTGTTTGTTGCGATGTATAAGGCTTCCTTCACCCTCCTCTTTCTTACGCAGGCCACTCTCTAGATGCACCTCTGCCTTATCCCACTTCGGCAAGTGGCCCTCCCTATCTACATTGTCCACCAGGGCACTAGTATGGCGGTGGTGTCTTACGTCCGCCCTGTGTTCTTTAAGCCTTTTCTCCATGCCCCTGCTCGTCTCACTATAGTAACTGCACTCACACCCGCTGCAGGGTATTCGGTACACTGCAATGTCCTTACTACTCGTTCCTTTATTTTCTTTCAACAGTTCACCGATGCGTTGGCCCCATGCACCGACTATTAGGTAGCCCACGTGATGTAAGGCTTTCGGCAGGGTTGCACTAAGTCTAACGCTGGAACAATCAGGTACTTCCCCCGTGTCTGCTCCCCTCCCGATACTTTCTTTTCCATGATTGCTCTTGCTTTCTCTTGTAACTCAACCAGGAGACCCTTGGGGTATCCCAGCCAAGTAAAAATGTCGTCGATGTGGCGGATTTCCTCATTCCCATATTTCTCGCTACATATACTGAGGGTGACCGGAGCTAGGGAGGCATGTTCAAGGTCGAAGGGAAGGAAGAAAGACGAACTGACCTTCCTGGCTCTTTCCTGTAAGGGCTGCCTCCGACACGGGATTGGGGGGTAAAGGGTTTGACGATACTCAAGGGAGCATCCAGGTAGGCTATGGGAGCACCCTCACTTAAAGCCAAAGGGAGTAGCTACGGCCAGATTTGACGTGACTCACCACTCTCTCTCTCTCTCTCTCTCTCTCTCTCTCTCTCTCTCTCTCTCTCTCTCTCGTTAACAATACTTTAACATTAGTATTCTTCATCATTATAATTGTTATCTATGACTACTTTCGTATCATTAGTACTTCGTTCATATTTTAGAGATAAATAGATAGATAGATAGATAAAGATAGAGATACAGATAGATAGATAGATAGATAGATAGATATAATTTACATAGATTTACATAGAAAATCAGACCACACAGACCCCATGGTCCAGACTAGGTGGTCTGTTCTTAAACCTCAGTGAATCTACATTGATCAGATGGCTCCAAAACTTTGCATTTCAACTCTAGTTAATATTAAGTTGAAGGAAGTGCCGGTCGAGTTTGTTTTTAAAGGAGTCATTCATTCATTCAAAAGATTTATCCTCTTAATTAAGGGAAACGGGCCTTTGCCGCAATGGCGGTCCGGAGTTTAAAGGAGTCAATCGTGTTACACTGGACCACTGAAGGCGGGAGCTTATTGCATTATCGCACTACAACGTTGGTGAAGAAAAATTTGGTGCAGTGTGAATTTACTTACCTATATTTAAGTTTTGTGCCATTAAAGTGTCATCGATCATAAACAATTTAGATTTGTCAACATTGGTGAATCCATTAAGTATTTTAAAACATTCGATCAGTTTTCCTCAGTGGTTAGCACACTCGGCTCACAACCGAGAGAGCCCGGGTTCGATTCCCGGCGGAGTGGAAAAATTTGGGTAGCTTTTCCGATACCCTACGCCCCTGTCCACCCAGCAGTGAATGGGTACCAGGTATTAATCGGGGGTTGTGTCCCGTCTCCTGTGATTTGTTCCCTTTTCCTATAATTCCTTTCCCTTCTGTCTCTCTCCGGCATATGACCACAGATGTTGCGCCGACTAAACGAAACCTTCCAACTTCTTTCAGTTTTCCTCGGAGGCGACGTTAGGGGTGGAAAGCCTCTCGTCGTAGGGTTTGTTGCGCAAGGAAGGGATCATTTTTGTTGCCCGACGTTGAACACCTAATTTAACAATGTCCTTTTGCATGGTGGGGAGACAAAAACTGTACCGCATATTCCAAGTGGGGTCTGACTAAACTATTGTGCAGCGGAAGTATTACGGTTGTGAGGGAGGAGAGTATTTCGCTCTTTGTTTCTTTAAGCAGTAAAAGATATACTTTCGGGTCGGGAACTTTTATTTGTTTTAAGGGATTGGAGAGCTTTTAGGGCTTCATCGGTAGTTATTACAAAGTTAGGCAATGCAGGATAGAGATTTACGTTGTCGTCGTTGGTGTTGATGGTAGTGGTGGGAAGACTGCAAGTATTAAATACCGAGGAAAAGTAATTGTTCAATAAGTTTGCAACGTGTTCGCTGTCAGTCACTAGTTCACCGTCACTGTTTGTTAGAGGTCCAATTCCACTTCTGATCGCCTTCCTGTTGTTTATACAACTGAAGAAGGATTTTGGATTATTTTTACAGCTGGCTGCAATGTTTTCTTCATATCTACGCTTTGCCTGACATACTAATCTTTTTTACTCGCCGCCTGGCTTCATGATCAAGTCTAATGTTTTCGGGGGTGCTGTGCTCTTTCTTTCGCCTGTAAGACAATTTTATCTCCTTAACCGAATGTATAATTTCGCTATAAAAGCAAGGAGGATTTTTCTTAGTGTTACTTCGCTTCTCGCACAATGGGACAAATGTGTTCTGCTGTGTGAGTAAATGATTTTTAAAGTCTTCCTCTACGTTATCATCATCTGATGGTTGTATTTCTGTTAGTTTTTTTTGTCGGATTTCTACGAAATTTGCTGTTTTGAAATTGGGCACCTTTACTTTATTTTCAATCACTGTTGTTTGAGCTCTAATGTCTACGCGGACTAAATTATGATCGCAAAAACGGAGATGTTCTACCGTAACATTACTGACAAGGTTACCTTGGGTCGCTATAACAAGGTTTAGTATGTTATTTTCTCGAGTTGGTTCAGTAACCATTTGGCTTAGGTAATTATCCTCTAAAAATTCGATCATTCTATGTGACTCGCCTTCTGTACCCGACAGTGTCGCGCAGTCAATATGAGGGAGATTAAAGTCTCCTAATATCAGTGAGTCGCTGTTATTGACTGCCTTATCACACTGTACAGAGAGAGAGAGAGAGAGAGAGAGATTAAAAGAAAAATAAGCAAGCTTGAAGGAAAACGAAGAAAAAAAGGAAAGGTAAAGATGGAGAGAATATAAAAGAAAATAGAGAAAGAACGAATGAAACAACCCAGTAAGAGATAAAAATAGAAAAACAGTAACTGAAAGCAAGAAGGGAGTTACGAAATAAAAGAGCAATACAGAACGAGAAAAGTCACAAGGAAAACAAAAAGAGGAGCAGAAGAAAGATTGGGAATAAACGATATATAGAGGGAGGTGATGGGAACATAAGATTTAATAAAGAAATGAAAGAAAATAAAGGAAGGACGAAATAAAAAAAACTACTATGAAAATCAAATGAGAAATAAAAAAGCTAAGAAAAGAAAAAAAGAAAAGGACGCAAGAGAGAAACAGTAATAAAGAAACATAGTAGAAGTAATAGATTAAAATAAAAGTAAATAAAGAGACACTGAAATATAGAAGAAAGAGAATGAGACTTAAGGAAAGAAAAATGATGAAAGAAAGGAAGATTAATATCAAAACAAAGAAAGCTAAAGAAAGATAAAGAAAGCGGGAAAAAATAATAATAAAAACAATAATAGTAATGATGATAATAATGATAATATTAATAATATTATTAATAATAATAAATAATAATGGTAATGATAATAATAATAATAATAATAATAATAATAATAATAATAATAATAATAATAATTATTATTATTATTATTATTATTATTATTATTGGTTATTATAATTGTTATTATCATTACCATTATTATTATTATTATTATTATTATTATTATTATTATTATAATTATTATTATTATTATCATTTTTATTTTTATTATTACATATCGATATCAGTACTGTTATTGTCATTTTTATTAATATTATCTGTTATTATTCTTATTTCTGCTTCTCTCTTTATTTCACATTATTTCAAAATCTCAAGAATTTTTCAACAGCAGTGAACTGCAATAGAAACTGGACTTTCTGGACACTACATACTGGAGTGTTTTAAACCAGGATGAATCATTGTTAATTTGTAGAGTAATTGAGTCTAAACATCCCAAGATAGTTCGCTCACTGTGCCATTCAAATTTATGTGCATGATGTTGAGTTACACCATTTGGGAAAACATACAATTCCTGATGTTGTGAATAATGTCAATGGTCTTGACCTTTTGCTAATTCAGCTTCGAAAAACTGATATAAGAGAGCATAAAACATCTCAGTCATGTAGTGCAGCTACCCTGATTCATTTGGTAATTTCATTGCTAACAGTTATAGAAGATGAGTCTTTTAAACATTTCACTACATTGAAGTTTGTATGTGAGCAGTTTTTTTTTTTTTTTTACAGCAAAGGAGACAGTTCAAGGGCACACAAAAAGCAAACATTAATAAAAAAAAAACCCGCTACTCACTGCTCCTAAAAAGAATCCAAAGAGGTGGCCGAAAGATAGGTCAGTTTCGGGAGGAGAGGTGTCCTGATACCCTCCTCTTGAAAGAGTTTAAGTCGTAGGCAGGAGGAAATACAGATGAAGGAAGATTGTTCCAGAGTTTACCAGCGTGAGGGATGAAAGAGTGAAGATGCTGGTTAACTCTTGCATAAGGGGTTTGGACAGTATAGGGATGAGCATGAGTAGAAAGTCGAGTGAAGCAGGGCCGCGGTAGGGGTGGAGGCATGCAGTTAGCAAGTTCAGAAGAGCAGTCAGCGTGGAAATATCGATAGAAGATAGAAAGAGAGGCAACATTGCGGCGGAATTTAAGAGGTAGAAGACTATCAGTATGAGGAGGAGAGCTGATGAGACGAAGAGCCTTAGCCTCCACTCTGTCCAGAAGAGCTGTGTGAGTGGAGCCCCCCCACACATGAGATTCATACTCCATACGAGGGCGGACAAGGCCCCAGTACATGGACAGCAACTGTGCAGGGGAGAAGAACTGGCGGAGACGGTACAAAACGCCCAGCCTCGAGGAAGCTGATTTAGTAAGAGATGAGATATGAAGTTTCCAGCTGAGATTTTGAGTTAAGGATAGACCGAGAATGTTTAGTGTTGAGGAAGGTGATAGCTGGGTGTTGTCAAAGAATAGGGGATAGTTGTTTGGAAGATTGTGTCGAGTGGATAGGTGGATAAACTGTGTTTTTGAGGCGTTGAAGGACACCAGGTTCTTCTTGCCCCAATCGGAAATAATAGTAAGGTCTGAGGCTAAGCGTTCTGCAGTCTCCAGCCTTGAGTCGTTAAGTTCCTGAAGGGTGGGTCTTCTATTAAAAGAAGTTGAATAATGCAGAGTGGAATCATCGGCGTAGGAATGGATAGGACAGTTCGTTTTGGAAATAAGATCATCAATGAACATCTGATAAAGAGTGGGAGAGAGGACAGAAAGATGTGTGACACCACTTTTAATAGATTTAGGAGAATAACAGTGAGCGTCTACCTCGGCAGAAATAGAACGTTCAGCAAGGAAACTGGAGATAAAGGTACAGAGAGAAGGATAGAAACCGTAGGAGGGTAGTTTTGAAAGCAAAGATTTGTGCCAGACCCTATCAAAAGCTTTTGATATGTCCAGCGCAATAGCAAAAGTTTCACCGAAACGGCTAGGAGGGGATGACCAAGAGTCAGTTAAGAAGGCTAGGAGATCACCAGTAGAACGCCCCTTGCGGAACACATACTGGCGATCAGATAGAAGGTCAGAAGTGGAAAGGTGCTTTTGAATCTTCCGGTTAAGGATTGATTCAAAAGCTTTAGATAGACAAGAAAGTAAAGCAATAGGACGGTAGTTTGATGGATTGGAGCGGTCACCCTTCTTAGGTACAGGCTGTATGAAGGCATACTTCCAGCAAGAAGGAAAGGTAGATGTTGACAGGCAGAGGCGAAAGAGTTTGACCAGGCAGGGTGACAGCACGGAGGCACAGTTTTTAAGGACAATAGGAGGCACTCCATCAGGTCCATAAGCCTTCTGAGGATTGAGGCCAGAGGGCATAGAAAACATCATTTGAAGAATCTGTATAACAGGCATAAAGGAGTCAGAGGGGATGAGTAGGAGGAATATGCCCAGAATCGTCCAGAGTGGAGTTTTAGAAAAAGTTTGAGAGAAGAGTTCAGCCTTAGAGATAGATGAGACGGCAGTGTTGCCGTCAGGACTGAGAGTGGAGGGAAAGATGAAGAAGTGAAGTTGGAGGAGATGTTTTTGGCTAGATGCCAGAAGTCACAGGAAGAGTTAGAAAGCAAGGTTTTGACATTTCTATTAATGAAAGAATTTTGGTTAGTCGGAGAATAGATTTGGCACGATTTCAGGCAGAAATGTAAGTTCATAATTAGCATTAGTTTGAAGACTCTGGTACCTTTTGTGAGCTACCTCTCTATCATTGACAGCACGAGAACAAGCGTGATTAAACCAAGGCTTTTTGCGTGAGGAGTAGAGAAAGAACGAGGAATGTATGCCTCCATTCCAGAACAATCACCTCTGTGATGCGCTGAGCAGACACAGAGGGGTCTCTATCCTGGAAGCACTAATCATTCCACGGGAAATCGGACACGTTCATCCTCAGGTCGTCCCACCGAGCTGAAGCAAAATGCCAGACGCATCGCCTCTTCGGTGGGTCAGAGGGATGTACAGGAGCGATAGGACAGGATGCAGAAATAAGATTGTGATCGGAGGAGCCCAACGGAGAACAGTTTGACAGAATAAGCAGAAGGGTTTGAGGTGGAAGAGGTCTAGAATGTTGGGCCGATCTCCAAGACGGTCGGGAATACGTGTAGGGTGCTGGACCAACTGCTCTAGGTCGTTGAGGATAGCAAAGTTGTAGGCTTGTTCACCAGGATGGTCAGTGAAAGAGGATGAAAGCCAAAGCTGGTGGTGAACATTGAAATCTCCTAGGATGGAGATTTCAGCAGAAGGAGAGTGGGTCAAGATGTGCTCCACTTTAGAATTCAAATAGTCAAAGAATTTTACATAGTTGGTAGAGTTAGGTGAGAGATAAACAGCACAGATGTATTTAGTAATAGAATGACAGTGAAGTCTTAACCAGATGGTGGAAAATTCAGAAGAGTCAAGGTCGTGGGCACGAGAGCAAGTGATGTCGTTGCGCACGTAGGCGCAACATCCAGCTTTGGATTGAAATTTAGGAGAGAGATAGTAGGAGTGAACAGAGTAGAGATAGCTGTCAGTAGCCTCAGAAACCTGTGTTTCGGTAAGGAAGAGAAGGTGAGGTTTAGAGGAGGAGATGATGTTCCACAGAATGAAAATTAGAGCGAAGACCGCGAATGTTGCAGAAATTGAGAAGAAAGAGGTTCGAGGAGTTATCAAGACACCTCTCAGGTCGGCAGCCAGAAGGGAGTCCTCCTGGGGAATTTGTGGTCCCCAGTCAGGGACTCCGAGGCTTGGTGTTGAGCCATTTGAAATTTTGAATTTGGAAAAAGTTGTATATGTTATGTGAATGTAGTGTTGTGTGGATAAAGAGATGATCTGTCTTTAGAGAGCATGCTGAACTAATCTCATGTGTTGGTGAGACAATAGGGAAACGGTTAGTGAGGACATGGGAATGGTCTTTGGAGGCTTCAACTCCTTCTCACCTCCCATATATACCTCACCAGGTGACACTGCGCCACGTTCGGTAGGTGTCTTCCTACCTAC
>NW_026111941.1:0-37500 GCF_024679095.1 Eriocheir sinensis
ATAATGTAAAATCGTATGAAAATAAATAAACAGAATATCAATAAAACAATGTAAAATTACATGAAAATAAAGATGCAAAAATTCCCATAAAATAACGCATATTTGTATAAAAATATATTTAAAAAATACACATAAAATAATTAAATTTGTATCAAAATATATATACAAAATCACAAGAACAATGTAAAATATATATATATATATATATATATATATATATATATATATATATATATATATATAAGAGAGAGAGAGAGAGAGAGAGAGAGAGAGAGAGAGAGAGAGAGAGAGAGAGAGAGAGAGATATATATATATATATATATATATATATATATATATATATATATATATATAAATATATATATATATATATATATATATATATATATATATATATATATATATATATATATATATATATATATATATATATATATACATACATAAAATAATGTAAATTTCTATGAAAATATATATACAAAATCACATAAAATTATGTAAAATTTTATTATATATATACAAAATACAACTAAAATAATGTAAATTGTATCAAAATAAATAAACAAAATTTAATAGAGAGAAAGAATGTATATTTGTATGAAAATAAATATACAAAATTCACATAAAATAATTAAAATTTGTAAATAAATATATACCAAAATACACACAAATAATTTAAATTTGTATGAAAATAGATATACAAAATACACATTAGTTAAATTTGTATTGAAATATAAATACAAAATACTCATGAAATAGGGTATATTTGTATGAATATGTAAAAATACGTATAAAAAAATGATATATATATATACGTATATATATATATATATATATATATATATATATATATATATATATATATATATATATATATATATATATATATATATATATATATATATATATATATCTATATATATATATATATATATATATATATATATATATATTTACAAAATATATATTAAAAAATGTAAATATGTATAAAAAATATATACAAAATACACATAAATAACGTAAAATCGTAACAAAATAAATACACAGAATATCAATAAAATAATGTAAATTTGTATGAAAATAAAGATCCAAAATACCCATAAAATAACGCATATTTGAATAAAAATTTCTAAACAAAAATACACATAAAATAATTAAATCTATATTAAAATATATATAAAAATTGCCCATACAATAAGGTAAATTTCTATTGAAATAGATATGCAAAATACACATAAAATAATGTAAATTTCTATCAACATACATATAGGAATACACATAAAATAAGGTAAATTTCTATGAAAATATATATACAAAAAACACATAAATTGATGTTAATCCGTATAAAAATATGTACACAAAATACACATAAAATAATGTAAATTCGTATCAAAATAAATAGACAAAACTCCAATAAAAGAATGAGTATTTGTAGGAAAATAAATATACAAAATACAAATAAAATAACTAAAATTTGTATAGAAATATATACAAAAATAAACAAAAATAATTTAAATTTGTATGAAAATAGATATTCAAAATACACATAAATTAATGTAAATTCATATCAAAGTAAATAAAGAAAATTCCAATAAAAGAATGTATATTTGTAGGAAAATAAATAAACGAAATACACATAAAATAACTAAAATTTGTATAAAAATATATACAAAAATAGACAAAAATAATTTAAATTTCTATGAAAGTACATTTACAAAATACACATAAAATTAGGTAAATTTGTATTGAAATACAAATACAAAATACACATAAAATAGTGTAAATTTGTATGAAAATATATAAACAAATACACATAAAATAACGTATTTTTTATTAAATGTATATACAAAATACACATTAAATAATGTAAATATGTATATAAAATAAATACAAAACATTGAATAATGTAAAATCGTATCATTATAAATAAACAGAATATCATAAAAATAATGTAAATTTGTATGAAAATAAAGATGCAAAATACCCATAAAATAACCCATATTTGTATAAAAAATATATATACAAAAATACATATAAAATAATTAAATTTGTATTAAAATTAATATACAAAATGCGTATTCAATAAGGTAAATTTGTTTTGAAATAGATTTGCAAAATACACATAAAACAATGTAATGTTTTTTCAAAATATATATACGAATAAACATAAAATAGCGTAAATTCTATAAAAATATATATACAAAATACACATAAAATGATGTAAATCCGTATAAAAATATATATACAAAATACACACAAAATAATGTAAATTTGTATGAAAATATATATACAAAATACATCAACATATATATATAATACACATAAAATATCGTAAATTTCTATAAAAACATATATACAAAATACAAAAAAAACTATGTAAATACGTATAAAAATATATATAAAAAAGACACATAAAATAATGTAAATTCGTATCAAAATAAATAAACATAATACCAAAAAAATATTGTGTATTTGTATGAAAATAAATGTACAAAATAAACGTAAAATAACGTAAATTTGTATGAAACTATATAAAAGTATATACATAAATAATTTTAATTTGTATGAAGATAGATATACAAAATACACATAAAATAAGCTAAATTTGAATTGAAATATATATATATATATATATATATATATATATATATATATATATATATATATATATATATATATATATATATATATATATATATATATATATATATATATATATATATATGTACAAAATAAACGTAAAATAACGTAAATTTGTATTAAACTATATAAAAGTATATACATAAATAATTTTAATTTGTATGAAGATAGATATACAAAATACACATAAAATAAGCTAAATTTGAATTGAAATATATATATATATATATATATATATATATATATATATATATATATATATATATATATATATATATATATATATATATATATATATATATATATATATATATATATATATATATATATATATATATATATATATATATATACAAAATACATAAAATAATGTAAATTTGTATCAAAATATTTAAACAAATACACATAAAATAACGTAAATTTGTATAAAAATATATAAACAAAATACACATATAATAATGTAAACTCGTATCAAAAAACATAAACAAAATACCAATAAGATAATGTAAATTTGTATGAAAAAATGTATACAAAAAAACACATAAAATAACGCAAATTTCAATGAAAATATATGTACACAAATGCATATAAAATAATTTTAATTTGTATGAAAATAAATATACAAAATACACATAAAATAATGTAAATTTGTATAAAAAAAAACAATTGCACATAAAATAAAGTAAATTTGTATATAAATATATATACAAAACACACATTAAATAATGTAAAAGCGTATAAAAAATATGCTTACAAAATACACATGAAATAATGTAAATTTGTATAAAATATATATATATATATATATATATATATATATATATATATATATATATATATATATATATATATATATATATATACAAATACAAAAAAAACATAAATTTGTGTAAATATATATATACAAAATACACATTAAATAATGTAAATACGTATAAAAATATATGTACAAAGTACACTTAAAATAATGTAAATTCGTATAAAAATAAATAAACAACATACCAATAAAATAATATAAATTTGTGTGAAAATAAATATACAAAATACACATCAAATAAATAGATTTGTTTTGAAATATATCTGCAAAATACCCATAAAATAATGTAAATTTGTATCAAAATATATATACGAATATACAAAAAATAACGTATATTTCTTTGAAAATATATATACAAAATAAACATAAAAATAATGTAAATACGTTTAAAAATATATATGAAAAATATATATATAATAATGTAAAATCGTATCAAAATAAATAAACGAAAATAACAATAAAAGAATGTATTATTGTAGGAAAATAAATATACAAAATACACATCAAATCACTAGAATTTGTATGAAAATATATACAAAAATATACAAAAATAATTAAAATTTTTATGAAAATAGATATACAAAATACACATAAAATTAGGTAAGTTTGTATGAAATACATATACAAAATACACATAATATAATGTAAATTTGTATCAAAATATGTAAACAAATACACATGAAATAACGTAAATTTGTATAAAAATATATATACAAAATATGCATTAAATAATGTAAATATGTATAGAAAATATATACAAAATACACATAGAATAATATAAAATCTTATCAAAATTAATAAACAGAATATCAATAAAATAATGTAAATTTGTATGAAAATAAAGATGCAAAATACCCATTAAATAATGCATTTTTGTATAAAAATATATATAAAAAAATACACAGAAAATAATTAAAATTGTATTAAAATAAACATACAAAATGTACCTACAATAAGGTAAATTTGTATTGAAATAGATATGCAAAATACACATAAAATAATGTAAATTTGTATCAAAATATATATACGAATACACATAAAATAACCTAAATTTATATAAAAATATATATACAAAATACACAAAAAAATATGTAAATACGAATAAAAAAATTTTACAAAATACACATAAAATAATGTAAATTCAATAAAAGAATGTATATTTGTAGGAAAATAAACATACAAAATACACATAAAATAACAAAATTTGTATAAAAATATATACAAAAAAACACAAAAATAATTTAAATTTGCAGAAAATAGACATAAAAATACAAATAAAATTAGGTAGATTTGTATTGAAATACACATACAAAACACGCATAAAATAATGTCAATTTGTATGAAAATGTATAAACAAATACACATCAAATAACGTAAATTTGTATAAAATATATATACAAAATACATATTAAATAGTGAATATATGTATAAAAATATATATACAAAATACACATAGAATAATGTAAAATCGTGTCAAAATAAATACAAAGAATATCAATAAAAAAACGTAAATTTGTATGAAAATGAAGATGCAAAATACCCATAAAATAACGCTTATTTTAATATATATACAAAAATACACATAAAATAATTAAAGCTGTATTAAATTAAATATACAAAATGCACATACAATAAGGTAGATTTAAATTGAAATAGATATGCAAAATACACATAAAAAAATGTAAATTTGTTTCAAAATATATATACGAAACACATAAATTAACGTAAATTTCTATAAAAAATATATATACAAAATACACAAAAAATGATGTAAATACGTATAAAAATATATATAAAAAAAATACATAAAATAATGTAAACTCGTATTAAAATAAATAAACAAAAAAACAATAAAATAATGTGTATTTGTATGAAAATAAATATAAAAAATACACATAAAATAACGTAAATTTGAAAAAAACTATATACAAAAATACACAATAATAATTTAAATTTGTATAAAAATAGATATACAAAATACACATAAAAAAGCTAAATTTGTAATGAAATATATATACAAAATACATAAAAAAATGTAAATTTGTAACAAAATCTTTAAACAAATAACGTGAATTTGTATAAAAATTTATACACAAAATACACATTAAATAATGTTAGTACGTATAAAAAAATATATACAAAATACACATTATAATGTAAAATCGTTTCAAAATAAATAAACAAAATACCAATAAAATAATGTAAATATAAAAATATATAAAAATATAAAAATATATGTAAAAAAAAACACATGAAATAATTAAAACTTTTATGAAAATAAATATACAAAATACACATAAAATACGGCAAATTTCTATTAAAAAATATACAGAATAAACATAAACTAATGTAAATTTGTATGAGAAAACAACACATATGCATATAAAAAGAAGTAAATTTCTATAAAAATATATATACAAAGCATACATTAAATAATATAAATCCGAATAAAAATATGTATACAAAATACATATTAAATAATCTAAATTCGTATCGAGATAAATAAACAAAATACCAATAAAGTAATGTAATTTTGAATGAAAATATATATATACAAAATACACATAAAACGTCATAAATACATATACAAATATACAAATAAAATAATTTAAATTTGAATGAAAAAACTAAAATAAATATACATAATGGAATATATATATACAAAATACACATAAAATAACATAAATTTGTATAAAAAAAAATATCTATATCTATATATATCTATATATATCTATCTATCTATCTATCTATATATATATATATAAATATATCTATATCTATATCTATATATATATATATCTATATATATATATATATATATATATATATATATATATATATATATATATATATATATATATATATATATATATATATATATATATACGAAATGCACATTAAATAATCTAAAAACGTATAAAAATATATATACACAGTACACATAGAATAATGTAAATTCGTATCAAATTCTCAACAAAATACCAATAAAATAATATGAATTTGTGTGAAAAGGAATCGACAAAATACACATAACATAACTCAAATTTGTATTAAAATATATACAAAATAAACATAAAATAATGTAAATTTGTATCAAAATATATATACAAATACACACAAAATAACATAAATTTGTATAAAAATATATACACAAAATACATATCAAATAATGTAAATACGTATAAAAATATATATTCAAAGTACACTAAAAATAATGTAAAATCGTATCAAAATAAATCAACAAAATACAAATAAAATAATATAAATTTGTGTGAAAAGAAATTTAAAAAATACACATAACATAAATAAAATTTGTACTAAGATATCCACAAAAAATATAGAAATAATTTAAATTTGTATGAAAATAGATATACAAAATACACATAAAATTAGATAAATTTGTTTTGAAATATATATACAAAGTACCCATAAAATATTGTAAACTTGTATCAAAATATATAAACAAATACACAAAAAATAACGTAAATTTGTATAAAAATATACATACAAAACATACATTAAATAATGTAAATATTATAGAAAATATATTCAAAATACACAAAGAATAATGTAAAATCTTATCAAAATAAATAAACAGAATATCAATAAAATAATGTAAATTTGTATGAAAATAAAGATGCAAAATATATATAAAATAACGCATATTTCTATAAAAATATATATATACAAAAATACACAGAAAATAATTAAATTTGTATTAAAATAGATGTAAAAAATGCATATACAATAAGGTATATTTGTATTGAAATAGACATGAAAAAATGTAAATTTATTTCAAAATATATATACGAATACACATAAAAAAAGGTAAATTTTCAATAAAAGAGTGTATATATGTAGGAAAATAAATATACAAAATACACATAAAATAACAAAAAAAATGAATAAAAATATATACAAAAATACACAAAAATAGTTAAAATTTGTATGAAAATAGATATAAAAATACATAGAAAATTAGGTAAATTTGTATTGAAATACGTATACAAAATACACATAAAATAATGTAAATTAGTATGAAAATGTATAAACAAATACACATAAAGTAATGTAAATTTGTATAAAATATATATGCAAAATACACATTAAATAGTGTAAATATGTATAAAAATATATATATACAAAATACACATAGAATAATGTAAAATCGTATCAAAATAAATACAAAGAATATCAATAAAATAATGTAAATTTATATGAAAATAAAGATGCAAAATACCCATAAAATAACGCATATTTTTTATAAAATTATATATACAAAAATACCCATAAAATAATTCAATTTGTATTAAAATAAATATACAAAATGCACATACTATAACGAAAATTTGTATTGAAATAAATGCACATAAAACAATGTAAATTTGTTTAAAAATATATATACGAATACACATAAAATAATGTAATTTTTTATGAAAATAAATATACAAAATACAGATAAAATGCTGTACATACGTATAAAAATACATATACAAAATACACATAAAATACTGTAAATTCGCCTCAAAATAAATAAACAAAATACCAATGAAAGAATGAGTATTTGTATGAAAATAAATAAACAAAATAACATTAAATTATGAAAATATGTATAAAAAATTTATACAACATACACATACAATAATGTAAAATCGTATCAAATAAATACGCAGAATATCAATAAAATAATGCAAATTTGTATGAAACTAAAGATGCAAAATACCCCTAAAATAACTCATATTTTTATAAATATATATAAACAAAAATACAGATAAAATAATAAAATTTGTATTAAAATAAATATACAAAATGCACATACAATAAGGTAAATTTGTATTGAAATAGATATGAAAAATACCCATAATACAATGTAAATTTGTTTCAAAATATATGTACGAATACACATAAAATAATGTAATACCAATAAAAGAATGTGTATTCGTATGAAAATAAATATACAAAATACACATAAAAAACGTAAATTTGTATAAAACCATATACAAAAATACACAAAAATAGTTTAAATTTGAATGAAAATATATATACAAAATACCCATAAAATAAGCTAAATTTCTATTGAAATATATATACAAAATAAATAAAATAATGTAAATTTGTATCAGAATATTTAAACAAATACACATAAAATAACGTAAACTTGTATAAAAATATATACAGAACATAAACATTAAATAAGTAAATACGCATAAAAAATATATACAAAATACACTTAAAATAATGTAGATTCGTATCAAAATAAATAAACAAAATACCAAAAAAATAAAGTAAACTGTATGAAAAAATACATACAAAATACACATAAAATAACGCAAATTTCCATAAAAATATATGTCCAAAAATGCACAGGAAACTATTTAAATTTGTATGAAAATAAATATACAAAATACACGTAAAATAAGCAAATTTGTATTAAAAAATACGGAATACGCATAAAATATTGTTAATGCGTATAAAAAAATGTAGACAAAATACATATGAAATAATATAAATTCGTATTGAAATAAATAAACAAAATACCAGTAATATAATGTAATTTCCAATGAAAATGTATATACATAATACACATAAAATAACGTAAATACAAATATAAATATACATTAAATAATTTAAATTTGAATGAAAGTAAATATACAAAATAAACATAAAATAAGGTAAATTTGTAATGAAATATATATACAAAATACACATCAAAAAATGTAAATTTGTATCTAAATATATATACAAATACACATAAAATAACACAATTTTGTATAAAAATATATATACAAAATACACATTAAATAATGTAAATACGTATAAAAAAATATATAGAAAAAATTATCAACAAAATACCAATAAAATAATATAAATTTGTGTGAAAATAAATGAACAAAATACACATAACATAACCAAATATTGTATTAAAATATATACAAAAATACACATAAATAATTTTAATTTGTATGAAAATAGATATACAGTGTACACATAAAACTAGGTAAATTTGTTTTAAATAATATATACAAAATACCCATCAAATATTGTAAATTTGTATCAAAATACATAAACAAATACATATAAAATAACGTAAATTTGTATAAAAAAAATAAATTATATATATATATATATATATATATATATATATATATATATATATATATATATATATATATATATATATATATATATATATATATATATATATATATAAAATATACATTATAGATGTAAAAATGTGTAAAAAATAAATAAAAAATAAACATAGAATAATGTAAAATCGTATCAAAATAAATAAACAGAATATAAATAAAATAATGTGAATTTGTATGAAAATAAAGATACAAAATACCAATAAAATAACGCATATTTGTATAAAAATTTATAGACAAAAATACACATAATATAATTAAATTTGTATTAAAATAAATTTTAAAAAATACACATACAATAAGGTAAATTTGTATTGAAATAGATATGCAAAATTCACATTGAATAATGTAAATTTGTATCAAAATATTTATTCGAATACACATAAAATAAGGTAAATTTCTATGAGAATATATATACAAAATACACATAAAATGATGTAAATTCGTATCAAAATAAATAAACAAAATTCCAAAAAGAATGTATATATGTAGGAAAATAAATAAACAAAATACACATATAATAACTAAAATTTGTATGAAAATATATACAAAAATACACAAATTATTTTAAATTTGTAGGAAAAAATATATAAAAAAACATATAAAATTAGGTAAATTTTTATTGAAATACATATACAAAATACACATACAATAATGTAAATTTGTATGAAATTGTATAAACAAATACACATAAAATAATGTAAAAAAAAATATATATATATATATATATATATATATATATATATATATATATATATATATATATATATATATATAGATATATATATATATATACACAAAATACACACAGAATAATGTAAAAGCGTATCACAATAAATACAAAGAATATCAATAAAATAATGTAAATTTGTATCAAAATAATGATGCAAAATACCCATGAAATAACGCATATTTTTATCAAAATATATAAACAAAAATACACAAAAAATAGTAAAATTTGTTTTAAAATAAATATACAAAATGCTAATACAATAACGTAAATTTGAATTTAAATAGATATGCAACATACACATAAAACAATGTAAATTTGTTTTAAAATATATATACGAATACACATAAAACAACGTAAATTTCTCTGAAAATATATATCCAAAATTTACAAAAAATTATGGAAATACGTATTAAAATACATATACAAAGTACACATAAAATAAGGTAAATTCGTATCAAAATAAATAAACAAAATACCAATAAAAGAATGTGTATTTGTTTAAAATAAATATACAAATTACACATAAAAAAAACGTAAATTTGTATTAAACTATATACAAAATACATAAAATAATGTAAATTTGTATGAAAATATAAATAGAAATATACATATATATATATATATATATATATATATATATATATATATATATATATATATATATATATATATATATATATATATATATATATATATATATATATATATATATATATATATATATACAAAATGCATATACAATAAGGTAAATTTGTATTGAAATAGATATGCAAAATACACATAAAATAGTGTAAATTTGTTTCAAAATATATACGACTACACATAAAATAACGTAAATCTCTAAGAAAATATAAATACAAAATTTACATAAAATGATGGAAATACGTATAAAAAAAAAAATATATATATATATATATATATATATATATATATATATATATATATATATATATATATATATATATATATATATATATATATATATATATAAAGTACTCCTAAAATAATGTAAATTCATATTAAAATAAACAAAATTCCAATAAAAGAATGTATATTTGTCGGAAAAAAAATATACAAAATACACACAAAATAACCAAAATTTGTATAAAAATATATTCATAAATACACAAAAATATTTTAAATTTGTATGAAAATAGATATACAAAATACACATAAAATAATGTAAATTTCATTAAAATATTGAAAAAAATACACATAAAATAACGTAAATTTGTATAAAAAATATATAAACAAAATACACATTAAATAATGTAAATACGTATAAAAAAAATATATAGAAAATACCAATAAAATAATGTAAATGTATATGAAAAAATATTCACATAAAATAATTTAAATTTGTACGAAAACAAATATATAAAATACACATAAAATAAGGCAAATTTGTATTAAAAAATACAGAATACCCATGAAATAATAAAAAAAAATTGTATAAAAAAACAGATAAAATGCAGATAAAAAAAAACGTAAGTTTGTATCAAATATACATACAAAACACACATTAAATAATGTAAATGTGTATTAAAATATTTATACAAAATATATATGAAATAATATAAATTCGTATCGAAATAAATAAACAAAATGAAAATAAAATAATGTAATTTTCAAAGAAAATATGTATACAAAATACACATAGAATAATGTAAAATCGTATCAATATAAATAAACAGAATATGACTAAAATAATGGAAATTTGTGTGAAAATAAAGATGCAAACAACCCATAAAATAACGCATGTTTGTATAAAAACATATATACAAAAATACACATTAAATAATCAAATTTTTATTAAATTAAATAAACAAAATGCACATACAATAAGGTAAATTTGTATTGAAATAGATACGCAAAATACACATTAAAAAATGTAGATTTCAATTAAAATATATATACGAATACACATAAAATAGCGAAAATTTATGTGAAAAGATATATACAAAATACACATAAAATGATGTAAATACGTATAAAAATATATATCCAATATACACATAAAATAATGTAAATTCATATCAAAATATATATACAAAATTCCAAAATACGTATCAAATAACTAAATTTGTATTAAAATAAATATACAAAATGCACATACAATAAAGTAAATTTGTATTGAAATAAATATGCAAAATAGACATTAAATAATGTAAATTTGAATCAAAATATATATACGAATACACATAAAATAACGTAAACTTCTGTGAAAATACATATACAAAATACACATGAAATAATATAAATACGTATAAAAATATATATAAAAAATACATATAAAATAAGGTAAATTCGTTTCAAAATAAATAAACAAAATTCCAATAAACGAATGTATATTTGTAGGAAGCTAAATATAAAAAATACAAATAAAACAACTAAAATTTGTATAAAAATATATGCAAAAATACACAAAAATAATTAAAAATTTTATGAAAATATATATACAAAATACACATAAAGTTACGTAAATTTGTATTGTCATACATATACAAAATACACATAAAATAATGTATATATGTATGAAAATATATAAACAAATACACATAGAATAACGTAAATTTTCATAAAATATATATACAAAATACTCATTAAATAATGTAAATATGAATAAAAAAATATATACAAAATACACAGAATAACGTAAAATCATATCAAAATAAATACAAAGAATATCAATAAAATAATGTAAATTTGTAAGAAAATAAAGGTGCAAAATACCCATAAAATAACGCATATTTTTATATAAATATATATACAAAAATACACATAAAATAATTAAATTTGTATTAAAAAAAATACAAAAAAAGCATATACAATAAGGTGAATTTGAATTGAAATAGCTATGCTAAATACACATAAAACAATGTAAATTTGTTTCAAAATATATATACGAAACACATAAAATAACGTAAATTTCTATAAAAATATATATAGAAATACACATAAAATTATGTAAATACGTATAAAAAAAATATATACAAAATGCACATAAAATAAAGTAAATTCGTATTAAATAAATAAACAAAATTCTAATAAAAGAATGTATATTTGTAGGAAAATATATACAAAATACACAAAAATATTTAAATTTGAATAAAAATAGATATACAAAATACACATATAACAAAATAAATTTGTGTTGAAATATATGTACAAAATACATAAAATAATTTAAATTTGTATCAAAATATTTAAACAAATACATAGGTAACGTAAATTTGTATAAAAATATAAACAATATACACTTTAAATAATATAAATACGTATAAAAAAAATATACAAAATACACATATAATAATGTAAATTCGTATCAAAATAAATAAACAAAACACCAATAAAATATTGGAAATTTGTATGAAAAAATATATACAAAATACACATAAAATAGCGAAAATTTCTATAAAAAATATATGTACAAAAATGCACATAAACTAATTCAGATATGTATGAAAATAATTATACAAAGTACACGTAAAATAAGGCATTTTTGTATTAAAGAATACAGAATATACATAAAATAACTAAATAACAAATGCAAAAAAAATAAAGTAAATTTGCATTAATATATATACACAAAATACTCATTAAATAATGTAGATGCGTATAAAAATATGTATACAAAATACACGTGAAAGAACCTAAATTCGTATCGAAATAAATAAACAAAATATCAATAAAATAATGTAATTTTGAATGAAAATATATTTACAAAATAAACCTAAAATAATGTAAATTCGTATTAAAATACATAAACAAAGTTCCAATAAAAGAATGTATATTTGTAGGAAAATAAATATACAAAATAAAAATAAAATTAGGAAAATTTGTATTGAAACACATATAGAAAATACCCATAAAATAATGTAAATTTTTATGAAAATGTATAAACAGATACACATAAAATATATATATATATATATATATATATATATATATATATATATATATATATATATATATATATATATATATATATATATATATATATATATATATATATATATATATCTATATATATATATATATATAAATAATATAAATAGATATATATATATATATATATATATATATATATATATATATATATATATATATATATATATATATATATATATATATATATATATATATATATATAAAGTACACATAAAATAATGTAAATTCGTATCAAAATAAATCAACAAAATACCAATAAAATAATATAAATTTGTGTGAAAATAAATTTACAAAATACTCATAACATAACTAAAATTTGTATTAAAATCTATCCAAAAATACACAGAAATAATTTAAATTTGTATGGAAATAGAAATACAAAATACATATAAAATTAGGTAAATTTGTTTTGAAATATATACAAAATACCAATAAAAGATTGTAAATTTGTATCAACATATATTAACAAATACACATGAAATAACGTAAATTTGTATAAAAAATATATACAAAATATACATAAAATAATGTAAATATGTATGAAAAATATATACAAAATACACATAGAATAATGTAAAATCGTATTAAAATAAATAAACAGAATAGCAATAAAATAATGTAAATTTGTATTTTTTTTTTTACAACAAAGGAGGCAGCTCAAGGGCACACAAAAAAAGAAAACAATAATAAAATAAAAAAAAAGCCCGCTACTCGCTGCTCCTAAAAAAGAAACAAAAGAGGTGGCCGAAAGGAAGATCAAATACGGGAGGAGAGGTGTCCTGATAACCTTCTCTTGAAAGAGTTCAAGTCGTAGGCAGGAGGAAATACAGATGAAGGAAGATTGTTCCAGAGTTTACCAGCGTGAGGGATGAAAGAGTGAAGATGCTGGTTAACTCTTGCATAAGGGGTTTGGACAGTATAGGGATGAGCATGAGTAGAAAGTCGAGTGCAGCGGGGCCGCGGGAGGGGGGGAGGCATGCAGTTAGCAAGTTCAGAAGAGCAGTCAGCGTGGAAATATCGATAGAAGATAGAAAGAGAGGCAACATTGCGGCGGAATTTAAGAGGTAGAAGACTATCAATATGAGGAGGAGAGCTGATGAGACGAAGAGCCTTAGCCTCCACTCTGTCCAGAAGAGCTGTGTGAGTGGAGCCCCCCCACACATGAGATGCATACTCCATACGAGGGCGGACAAGGCCCCTGTATATGGACAGCAACTGTGCAGGGGAGAAGAACTGGCGGAGACGGTACAGAACGCCCAGCCTCGAGGAAGCTGATTTAGTAAGAGATGAGATATGAAGTTTCCAGTTGAGATTTTGAGTTAAGTATAGACCGAGGATGTTTAGTGTTGAGGAAGGTGATAGCTGGGTGTTATCAAAGAATAGGGGATAGTTGTTTGGAAGATTGTGTCGAGTGGATAGGTGGAGAAACTGTGTTTTTGAGGCGTTGAAGGACACCAGGTTCTTTTTGCCACAATCGGAAATAATAGTAAGGCCTGAGGCTAAGCGTTCTGCAGCCTTCAGCCTTGAGTCGTTAAGTTCCTGAAGGGTGGGTCTTCTATTAAAAGAGGTTGAGTAATCCAGAATGGAATCATCGGCGTAGGAATAGATAGGACAGGTCGTTTTGGAAAGAAGATCATCAATGAACAACAGAAAAAGAGTGGGAGATAGGACAGAACCCTGTGGGACACCACTGTTAATAGATTTAGGGGAAGAACAGTGACCGTCCACCACGGCAGAAATAGAACGGTCAGAAAGGAAACTGGAGATAAAGGTACAGAGAGAAGGATAGAAACCGTAGGAGGGTAGTTTAGAAAGCAAAGATTTGTGCCAGACCCTATCAAAAGATTTTGATATGTCCAGCGCAATAGCAAAAGTTTCACCGAAACGGCTAAGAGAGGATGACCAAGAGTCAGTTAAGAAGGCTAGGAGATCACCAGTAGAACGCCCCTTGCGGAACCCATACTGGCGATCAGATAGAAGGTCAGAAGTGGAAAGGTGCTTTTGAATCTTCCGGTTAAGGATTGATTCAAAAGCTTTAGATAGACAAGAAAGTAAAGCTATAGGACGGTAGTTTGAGGGATTGGAGCGGTCACCCTTCTTAGGTACAGGCTGTATGAAGGCATACTTCCAGCAAGAAGGAAAGGTAGATGTTGACAGGCAGAGGCGAAAGAGTTTGACCAGGCAGGGTGACAGCACGGAGGCACAGTTTTTAAGGACAATAGGAGGCACTCCATCAGGTCAATAAGCCTTCTGAGGATTGAGGCCAGAGAGGGCAAAGAAAACATCATTTGTGAAGAATCTTTATAACAGGCATAAAGGAGTCAGAGGGGGATGAGTAGAGGAATATGCCCAGAATCGTCCAGAGTGGAGTTTTTAGAAAAAGTTTGAGAGAAGAGTTCAGCCTTAGAGATAGATGAGACGGCAGTGTTGCCGTCAGGACTGAGGAGTGGAGGGAAAGATGAAGAAGTGAAGTTGGAGGAGATGTTTTTGGCTAATTGCCAGAAGTCACGGGAAGAGTTAGAGAAAGCAAGGTTTTGACATTTTCTATTAATGAAAGAATTTTTGGTTAGTCGGAGAATAGATTTGGCACGATTTCGGGCAGAAATGTAAAGTTCATAATTAGCATTAGTTTGAAGGCTCTGGTATCTTTTGTGAGCTACCTCTCTATCATTGACAGCACGAGAACAAGCGTGATTAAACCAAGGCTTTTTAGCGTGAGGAGTAGAGAAAGAACGAGGAATGTATGCCTCCATTCCAGAGACAATCACCTCTGTGATGCGCTGAGCACACACAGGGGGGTCTCTATCCTGGAAGCAATAATCATTCCACGGGAAATCGGAAAAGTAAATCCTCAGGTCGTCCCACCGAGCTGAAGCAAAATGCCAGAAGCATCGCCTCTTCGGTGGGTCCTGAGGGTGTACAGGAGCGATAAGACAGGATGCAGAAATAAGATTGTAATCGGAGGAGCCCAACGGAGAGAACAGTTTGACAGAATAAGCAGAAGGGTTTGAGGTAAGGAAGAGGTCTAGAATGTTGAGCCGATCTTCAAGACGGTCGGGAATACGTGTAGAGTGCTGGACCAACTGCTCTAGATCGTTGAGGATAGCAAAGTTGTAGGCTTGTTCACCAGGATGGTCAGTGAAAGAGGATGAAAGCCAAAGCTGGTGGTGAACATTGAAATCTCCTAGGATGAAGATTTCAGCGAAGGGAGACTGGGTCAAGATGTGCTCCACTTTAGAATTCAAATAGTCAAAGAATTTTACATAGTTGGTAGAGGTAGGTGAGAGATAAACAGCACAGATGTATTTAGTAATAGAATGACAATGAAGTCTTAGCCAGATGGTGGAAAATGAAAATGAAAATAAAGATGCAAAATACCCATAAAATAACGCATATTTGTATAAAAACATATATACAAAAATACACATAAAATAATTAAATTTGTATTAAAATATATATACAAAATGCACATATATATATATATATATATATATATATATATATAAAAATATATATATCAAAATATATATACACCATATAAATATGTAAATACATAAATGATAAAATAATGATAGATATATCAGAATAAATAAATAAAACTCCAAAAAAAGAACGTATATTTGTAGGAAAATAAATATTCAAAATAAACATGAAATAGCTAAAATTTGTATAAAAATATATACAAAATACACATATATATATATATATATGAAAATATATATATATATATATATATATATATATATATATATATATATATATATATATATATATATATATATATATATATATATATATATATATATATATATATATATATATATATATATATATATATATATATATATATATATATATATATATATATATATATATATATATATATATATATATATATATATATATATATATATATAAATATATATATATATATATATATATATATATACATTAAATAATGTAAATATGTATAAAAAAATATATACAAAATACACATAGAATAATGTAAAATCGTACATAGTCTATGAATCGTATCAAAATAAATACACAGAATATCAATAAAATAATGTAAATATGGATGAAAACAAAGATACAAAATACCCAGAGAATAACGCATATTTTTATTAAAATATATGTACAAAAATACGCATAAAATAATTAAATTCGTATTAAAATAAATATACAAAATCCACATACAATAAGGTAAATTTGTACTGAGATTGATATGCAAAATACACATAAAACAATGTAAATTTGTTTCAAAATATATATACGAATACACATAAAATAACGTAAATTTATATAAAAATATATATACAAAATACACATAAAATTATGTAAATACGAATAAAAATACATATACAAAATACACATAAAATAATGTAAATTTTTATCAAAATAAACAAAATACCAATAAAAGAATGTGTATTTATATGAAAATAAATATCCAAAATACACATAAAATAACATAAAATTATGTAAAACTATATACAAAAATACACAAAAATAATTTAAATTTGTATGAAAATAGATATACAAAATACACATAAAATTTGCTAAATTTGTATCTAAATATAAAAACTAAATATATAAAATAATGTAAATTTGTATCATAATTTTTAAACAAATACAATAAAGTAACGTAAATTTGTATAAAAATATATAAACAAAATACACATTAAATAAAGTAAATACGTATAAAAAATATATACAAAATACACAAATAATACTGTATATTCGTATCAAAATAAATAAACAAAATACAATAAAATAATGTAAATTTGTATAAAATAAAATATACAAAATACATATAAAATAACGCAAATTTCTACAAAAACATATGTACAAAAATGTACATAAAATAGTTTAAATTTGTATAAAAACAACATCACAAATGCATATAAAATGAAGTAGATTTGTATAAAAATATAAATACAAAACAAATTAAATCATATAAATGCTTTTAAAAATATGTCTACAAAATACATTTGAAATAATCTAAAGTAGTATCGAAATAAAAAAACAAAATACCAATAAAATAATGTAATTTTCAATGAAAATATATATACAAAATACACAAAAAATAACGTAAATACGAATACAAATATACACCTAAAATAGTTTAAATTTGAATGAAAATAATATTCAAAATATATATATAATATGGTAAATTTTTAATGAAATATATATACAAAATACACATCAAATAATGTAAATTTGTATCAAAAAATATATAGAAATACACATAAAATGACATAAATTTGTATATATATATATATATATATATATATATATATATATATATATATATATATATATATATATATATATATATATATATATATATATATATATATATATATATATATATATATATATTTAAAAAATATACATTAAATAATGTACATACGTATTAAAATATATATACAAAGTACACATTAAATAATGTATATTCGTATCAAAATAAATCAACAAAATACCAATAAAATAATATAAATTTGTGTGAAAATAAATTTACAAAATACACATAACATAACAAAATTTGTATTAATATAAATACAAAAATACCCAGAAATAATATACATTGTTTTCTGTGTATTTTGCAAATTTATTTCAATTCAAATTTATCTTATTGTATGTGAGTTTTGTATTTATTTTAATACAAATTTAATCATTTTATTTGTATTTTTGTACATATGTTTTTATACAAATATGCGTTATTTTATGTGTATTTTGAATCTTTATTTTCATACAAATTTACATTATTTTATTGCTATTCTGTTTATTTATTTTAATACGATTTTACATTATTCTGTGTGTATTTTGTATATATTATTATTACATATGTACATTATTTAATGTATATTTTGGATATATATTTTTATATAAATTTACTTTATTCTATGTGCATTTGTTTATATATTTTGATACAAATTTGCAATATTTTATGGGTATTTTGTATATTTAATTCAAAACGAGTTTACTTAATTTTATGTGGATTTTGTATATCTATTATTCATACAAATTTAAATTATTACTGTGTTTTTTTATATAGATTTTAATAGAAATTTTAGTTAAGTTATGTGTATTTTGTAAATTTTTCCACACAAATTTATATTATTTTATTGGTATTTTGTTTATTTATTTTCATACGACTTTACTTTGTTTTATGTGTACTTTGATAATATATGTTTATACGTATTTACATTATTTAATGTGTATTTTGTATATACATTTTTTATACAAATTTATGTTATTGTACGTGTATTTGTATATATATTTTGTTATAAATTTACATTGTTGTATGTGTATTTTGTATATATATTTCATTACAAATTTACCTTATTTTATGTTTATTTTGTATATTTATTTTCACTCAATTTTAAATTATTTTATGTGAATATTTGTATTTACGGTATTTTAGGTGTATTTTGTGTGTGTGTGTGTGTGTGTGTGTGTGTGTATATATATATATATATATATATATATATATATATATATATATATATATATATATATATATATATATATATATATATATATATATATATATATATATATATATATATATATATATATATATATATATATATATATATATATATATATATATATATATATATATATATATATATATATATATATATATATATATGGTAGGCGGTACAGAACTGGTAGCGTGCTGGACCCACATTCGCCGCGTGATGGACGACGCGGGTTCGAATTCACGCTACCACTCGGATTTTCAGTCACCGCCGAGTGGCTTAAAAACCCATATGCTGTCCTGAAGACCACCCATCAACCCGACTCTAGAGAGCCGTCAAGCGAATCAAGAACGAGTTCAGGGGCCAGCATGAGCCAACGCAAGATGGCGCCACTATAAACACTCGCCTGCGCCAGAACGGGCTGGCCGACCATCAGGCCCACCTGGAAGAAGACTTGAATGACCATCAGGCCCCAGGAAAGATACCTGCCGGCGCAATAGGCAACAACGTAAAAAAAAATATATATATATATATATATATATATATATATATATATATATATATATATATATATATATATATATATATATATATATATATATATATATATATATATATATATATATATATATATATATATATATATATATATATATATATATATATATATATATATATATATATATATATATATATATATATATATATATATATATATATATATATATATATATATATATATATATATATATATATATATCCATGCCATATATATATGCATTATTTTATTGCCTTTCTGTTTCTTTATTTCGATACGATTTTATTTTATTTTATATATATTTTGTATACATGTTAGTTTTGCATATATTTTTTTATTCAAATTTACTTTATTAAAGTGCATTTATGTTGTTTTTTATACAAATTTACATTAGTTTATGTGTATTCTGTATTTTTTTTTACAAACTTGCCTTATTTTACGTGTATTTTGTATATTTATTTTCATACAAAATTTAAATTATTTTATGTTCATTTTTGTACATATATTTTTTATAGAAGTTTGCCTTATTTTATGTGTATTTTGTATATATTTTTTCATACAAATTTACATTATTTTAGTGGTATTTTGTTTATTTATTTAGACACGAATTGATAATATTATATGATGTATTTTGTATATTTTTTTATACCTATTTACATTATTTAAACTATTTTATGTGCATTTTTGTACATATATCTTTATAGAAATTTGCGTTATTTTATGTGTATTTTGTATATATTATTTCATACAAATTTACATTAATTTATTGGTATTTTTTTTTATACGAATTTACATTATTATATGTGTATTTTGTATATATTTTTTATACCGATTTACATTATTTTGTTTATATATATTTAGACAAATTGACGTTATTTTATGTGTATTTCTTTAAATAAGTTGATACAAATTTTCATTATCTCATGTATTCTGTATATATATATATATATATATATATATATATATATATATATATATATATATATATATATATATATATATATATATATATATATATATATATATATATATATATATATTTTTTTTTTTCAATACAAAATTAGCTTATTTTATGTGTATTTTGTATATCTATTTTCATACAAATTAAAATTACTTTTGTGTATTTTAGTATATAGTTTTATACAAATTTAAGTTATTTTGTGTGTTTTGTATATTTTCATAAAACTGCTCATTATTTTATTGGTATTGCGTGTAATTTATTTTGATACGAATTTACATTATTTTATGTGTATTTTGTATAAATATTTTTATACGTATTAACATCATTTTAAGTGTATTTTGTAGATATATTTATATATAAATTTACGTTATTTTATGTGTTTTATAAATATTTTGCATATCTATATCAATTCAAATTTACTTTATTGTATGTGCATTTTGTATATTTATTTTAATGCAAATTATTTATTTTATATGTATTTTTGTATACATGTTTAAAAAAAAAATGCGTTATTTTATGGGTATTTTGCATCTTTATTTTCATACAAATTTACATTCTTTTAGTGATATTCTGTGTATTTATTTTGATACGATTTTACATTATTCTATGTGTATTTTGTATATATTTTTTTATACATATTTACATTATTTAATGTGTGTTTTGTATATATATTCTATACAAATTTACGTTATTTTATGTATTTGTTTATATATTTTCATACAAATTTACATTATTTTATGTCCATTTTGTACATATATTTTAATACAAATTTAAATTATTTTTGTGTATTTTTGTGTATATTTTATACAAATTTCAGTTATTTTATTTGTATTTTGTATATTTAATTTCCTACATATATACATTATTTTATTGGAATTTTGTTTATTTATTTTGATACGAATTTACATTATTTTATGTGTATTTTGTATATATATTTTCTACGTATTTACTTCATTTTATGTGTATTTTGTATATATATTTTCATATAAATTTTCGTTATTTTATGTGTATTCGTATATATATATTTTGATACACATTTAAATTATTTTATGTGTATTTTGCATACCTATTTCAATACAAGCTTACGCTATTGTATGTGCATTTTTTATATTTCTTTTAATAGAAATTTTATTATTTTATGTGTATTTTTGTATATATATTTTTATAAAAATATGCACGTATTTTTGTGAATTATTTCATACAAATTTACATTATTTTATAGATGTTCTGTGCATTTATTTTGATACGATCTTACATTATTCTATGTGTATTTTGTATATATCTTTTTATACATATTTACATTATTTAACGTGTATTTTGTATATTTTATTCAAATTTACGTTATCTCCTGTGTATTTGTTTATATATTTTCATACAAGCTTACATCATTTTATGTGTATTTTGTATATGTATTTCAATACAAATTTACCTAATTTTATGTGTATTTTGTATATCTATTGCTTTTTTTATACATATATACATTATTTTATGTGTATTCAATTTTTTTTTTTGTTACAAATTTGCCTTTTTTGTGTGTATTTTGTATATTTATTTCCATACAAATTTAAATTATTTTATGTGCATTTTTGTACATATATTTTTTTTAGAAATTTGCGTTATTTTATGTGTATTTTGTATATATATTTTACATACAAATTTACATTATTCTTTTGGTATTTTGCTTATTTATTTTGATACAAATTTACATTATTATATGTTTAGTTTGTGTATATTTTTTATACGTATTTGCATTAATTAATGTGTATTGTCTTTATATATTTTTATACAAATATACGTTATTATATGTGTATCTGTTTAAATATTTTGATGCAAATTTATATTATTTTATTATTACATATATATATATATATATATATATATATATATATATATATATATATATATATATATATATATATATATATATATATATATATATATATATATATATATATATATATATATATATATATATATATATATATATATATATATATATATATATATATATATATATATATATATATATATATATATATATATATCTATATATATATATTGAATACAAAATTTAGCTTATTTTATGTGTATTTTTTATATCTATTTTCATAAAATTTTAATTATTTTTGAGTATTTTTGTATATAGTTTTATACAAATTTAAGTTATTTTATGTGTATTTTGTATACTTATTTTCATACAAATACACATTCTTTTATTAGTATTTTGTTTATTTATTTTGATATGAATTTACATAATTCATGAGTATTTTGTATATATATTTTTATACGTATTTATATCATTTTATGTGTATTTTGTGTATATTTTTTATACAAAATTACGTTATTTTAGGTGTATTCGTATATATATTTTGAAATAAATTTACATTGTTTTATGTGTATTTTGCATATCTATTTCAATGCAAATTTACCTTATTGTATGTGCATTTTGCGTGTATATATGTATTTTTATGAAAATATGCGTTATTTTATGGATATTTTGCACTTTATTTTCATACAAATTTACAGTATTTTACTGATATTCTGTTTATTTCTTTTGATACGATTTTACATTATTCTATGTGTATTTTGTATATATTTTTTGATACATATTTACATCATTTAATGTGTATTTTGTATATATATTCTATACAAATTTAAATTATTTTTGTGTATTTTTTTATATAGTTTTATAAATTCTTTTATTAGAGTTTTGTAAATTTATTTTGATACGAATTTACATTATTTTAGATGTATTTTGTATATATATTTTTATACGTATGTACATCATTTTATGTGTATTTTGTATATATATATATATATATATATATATATATATATATATATATATATATATATATATATATATATATCTATATATATATATATATATATATATATATATATATATATATATATATATATATATATATATATATATATATATATATATATATATATATATATATATATATATATATATATATATATATATGTATTAGTACATATATTTTGATACAGATTTACCTTCTTTTATGTGTATTTTGCATATCTATTTCAATATAAATTTACCTTATTGTATGTGCATTTTGTATATTTATTTTAATACAAATTTAATTATTTTATGTGTATTTTTGTATATATATTTTTATACAAATATGCGTTATTTTTGGGGTATTTTGCATTTATTTTCATACAAATTTACATTATTTTATTGATATTCTGTTTATTTATTTTGATACGGTTTTACATTACTCTATTTGTATTTTGTATATATTTTCTATACATATTTACATTATTTAATGTATATTTTGTATATATATTTTTATACAAATTTACATTATATTATATGTATTTCTTTATATATTTTGATACAAATTTCCAATATTTTATGGGTACTTTCTATAAATATTTCAAAGCAAATTTACCTAATTTTATGTGTATTTTATATTTCTATTTTCATACAAATTTTTTTGCCAATTTTAGTTATGTTATGTGTATATATATATATATATATATATATATATATATATATATTTTGTTGATATATATATATATATATATATATATATATATATATATATATATATATATATATATATATATATATATATATATATATATATATAAATATATATATATATATATACGTATTTACATTATTTAATGTGTGTTTTGTAGTTATATTTTTATACCAATTTATGTTATTTTATATGTATTTGTATATATATTATGATACAAATTTTCATTATTTTATGTGTTTTTTGCATATATATTTCATTAAAAATTTGCCTTGTTTTATGTTTATTTTGTATATTTATTTTCATTCAAATTTAAATTATTTTAAGAGTATATTTTTATTTCTATTTACGTTATTTTATGTGTATTTTGTATATATATTTTCATTCAAAATTACATTATTTTATTGGTATTTCGTTTATTTTTTTCTATACGAATTTAGATTATTTAATGTGTATTTTGTATACATATTTTTATACGCATTTATATTATTTAATGTGTGTTTTGTATATATACTTTTATACAAATTTACTTTATTATATTTGTATTCGTGTTGTTTTTTTAATACAAATTTATATTATTTTATGTGTATTCCGTATTTTTTAATATAAATTCGCCTTATTTTAGGTGTATTTTGTATATTTATTTTCATACAAATCTTAATTATTTTATGTGCATTTGTGTACATATATTTTTATAGAAACTCGCCTTATTTTATGTGTATTTTGTATATTTGTTTCTATACAAATTTAAACTATTTTTGTGTATTTTTGTATAGTGTTTTATACAAATTTACGTCATTTTATGTGTATTTTGTATATTTTTTTTTAAATACACATTCTTTTATTGGTATTTTTTTTAGTTATTTTGATACGAATTTACATTATTTTATGTGTTTTTTTGTATATATATTTTCATACTTATTTACATAATTTTATGTTTATTTTGTATATATATTTTTATCGAAATTTACGTTATTTTATGTGTATTCGTATACATATTTTGAAACATATTTACATTGTTTTATGTGTATTTTGCATATCTATATCGATACATATTTACCTTATTGTATGTGCATTTTGTATATAATAATTTAATACAAATTTAGCTATTTTATGTGTATTCTTGTATATATATTTTTATAAAAAATATGCGTTATTTAATGGGTATTTTGCATCTTTATTTTCATACAAATTTACATTATCTTATTAATATTCTGTGTATTTATTTTTATATGATTTTACAGTATTCTATTTGTATTTTGTATATATTTTTTTATACATATTTACAGTATTTAATGTGTATTTTGTATATATATTTCATACAAATTTACGTTATTTAATGTGTATTTATTTATATATTTTGATACAAATTTACAATATTTTATGGATATTTTTTATATGTATTTCAATACAAATTTACCTAATTTTATGTGTATTTTGTATATTTATTTTCATACAAATTTAAATTATTTTCTGTGTATTTTTTTATATTATTTTATACAAATTTTAGTTATTTTATTTGTATTTTGTATATTTATTTTCCTTCAAATTTACATTCTTTCATTGGAATTTTGTTTATTTATTTTCATACATAGTTACATTATTTTGTGTGTATTTTGTATATATATTTTTCTACGTATTTAGCTCATTTTATGTGTATTTTGTAAATATATTTCCATATAAATTTACGTTATTCTATATGCATTCGTATATATACCTTGATACAAATTTACATTATTTTCTGTGTATTTTGCATATCTATTCCAATGCAAATTAACCTTATTGTATGTGCATTTTGTATATTTATTTTAATGCAAATTTTCGTTATGTATTTTATAAATTTATTTTCACACAAATTTATATTATTTTACTGGTATTTTGTTGATTCATTTTGATACGAGTTTACTTTATTTGATGTGTACTTTGTATATATATTTTTATACTTTTATTCATTTTTTAATGTATATTTTGTATATATGTTTTTATACAAATTTATGTTATTTTATATGTATTTGTATATATATATTTTGATAGAAATTTACATTATTTTATGTGTATTTTGAGTATATATATATATATATATATATATATATATATATATATATATATATATATATATATATATATATATATATATATATATATATATATATATATATATATATGTATTTTCATTCAAATTCAAATTATTTTTTGTGTATATTTTTATTTGTATTTACGTTATTTTATGTGTATTTTTATATATATTTTCATTCAGAATTACATTATTTTATTGGTATTTTGTTTATCTATTTCGATACGGACTTTTTGTATTTGTATACATATTTTTACTCATTTACATTATTTAATGTGTTTTGTATATATATATATATATATATATATATATATATATATATATATATATATATATATATATATATATATATATATATATATATATATATATATATATATATATATATATATATATATATATATATATATATATATATATATATATATATATATATATATATATATTTTATGTGTATTCTGTATTTGTTTTAATACAAATTTGCCTTATTTTATGTGTATTTTGTATATTTATTTTAATACAAATTTGAATTATTATATGTGAATTTTTGTTCATATATATTTATAGAAATTTGCGTTATTTTATGTGTATTTTGTATATTTTTTTCTTACAAATTTACATTATTTTATTGGTATTTTGTTTATTTTGATACGAATTTACATTATTATATGTGTATTTTGTATATATTTTTATACGTATTTACATTATTTAATGTGTATTTCGTATATACATTTTCTACAAATTTACGTTATTTTATGTGTATTTGTTTATATTTTTTCATACAAATTTATATAATTTTATGTGTATTTTGTATAGATATTTTAACACAAATTTACTTAATTTTATGTGCATTTTGTAAATCTGTTTTCACACAAATTTAAGTTATTTTTCTGTATTTTTGTATATATTTTTATACAAATTTTAGTTATTTTATGTGTAATTTGTATATTTGTTTTCCTACAAATATACATTCTTTTATTGGAATTTTGTTTATTTATTTTGATACGAGTTTACATTATCTTATGTGTCTTTTGTATATATATTTTTATCCGTATTTACATCATTTTATGTGTATTTTGTATATATAGTTTTATAGAAATTTACGTTATTTTATGTGTATTTGTATATATATTGTTACGTCCCCCTCACTTGGGCAACTTCCTTGTTAGTAGTTGGAGGGTTGAGTAGTTATCATTCGGTGCTCCTTACGCAGGCGCACACGTGCATAGGGAGGAATGCTCGCTGGGCGGCGGGGGTGACCCGACATTTTCTCTACCAGCACACTGGGCTTTGGTGCTTCGTGTCTGGCGCTCTGTCTACGTTTTGTGTTACGTTGTAAGGTTGATGGTTTTAGTTAGGGACCTGTAGCTTATGTTAACGCCTTGGCTCTAGGAAGGTGCAACATTGTTGTCTGGAATTCTGCACTTGATTAAATACTGTGCTTCAGTGATTCGTGCTTCTTTGAAATGACTCCTTGGGACTAGTGTTGAGTCGAGTGATTTATGGACTTAGTGGGAAACTTACTGTTACAGTTGGTCATCAGGTCATCGTATGCTCACAGGACACATCTAACTGTAACAAGTGGGGGCCTGACCTGGATATAAATTGCCTATTAGTGAATAACTGCCAATTGGGTAGTGTTGCTGTTGAGCTGCTTTCACCTTTGAGTCATTCAATTTCCTTGGTTTAGTAGTTATAGTGTATGTTCGTGGTTGTGTCATTTTGTTAGATCATACGAGTTAATGGTGGTTACTCCCCTTGATTGGAAGTGTTCACTTGTTAGCCGGCATAATTTTGATTCACACTTCTCCCGGTATAGGTTACTGCCGTCCTGTTTTCTTTCCTGAGTACTTTTTCTCTGCCGAGTGCTTTTCTCTGCCGAGTGCTTTTCTCTGCCAAGTGTTTTCCTTGCTGAGTGCCTTCTTGGCTGCTTTTTTTTTATTAGTTAGCTAGCATTTCGTTGCCACCATGTTCAATCTTGACGATTTTGTTGCCTCACCATCAGCGCAAGCATTGGTTGACGTCACCAAAGCCCAGTGGACCGCCCTCGCGTCCCATTACAGGTTGCCATTTACATCATCCATGCGTAAATCAGAAATTCGTGGGATTGTCATTGATCATTTAGTGTTACAGGGTGTGCTTACTCGGGAAGAACTTGGTTCTGTCTTCCCTGTTAAGTCCGATACTCGGGCTACGGAACTTGCTCAGGACGCGAGGGCGGATAGCCATAGCCATTACCAACTAGAGATGGCTAAGGTTGAGGTAGAGAGAATCAAGGCGGAAAATGAAAGGCTTAGACTTACTCACAGCATTAATGGCGCCCCTCAGTTTAAGTTAAGCCAGGCTGTGAAGTTTGTTCCTCACTTTAATGAAGAGGAGCCTGAATGGTTCTTTACCCATTTTGAACGCACTGCCCTATTACATGGCTGGCCAAAGGATCAGTGGGTACTGTTAGTGGACACTGTGCTTGTGGGAAGGGCGCAAGAAGTGTTTTCTGCGATTGATGCAACTCGTGTTACCGATTACGAGTACGTGAAAACTGCTATATTGAATGTGTATAAAAAGGTTCCGGAAGCGTACCGGCAAGAGTTTCGTAATGCACGTAAAACGGATAAGCAGTCTTGGGTTGAGTTCATACGACAGAAACAACTCTTGTTCCGGAAGTGGGTCGAAAGTTCCCTAACAACCCTTGACTTTGAACGCTTGTCAGAGTTGGTCATCCTTGAAGATGTTAAAAATTCTATGCCAGTTAAAGTACGTACTCATATCGAAGAACGACAGCTGCAGCATTTGCCTGATGTTGGCCCTGCAGCAGATCACTTTGTACTCACTAATCCATATGTCTTTTCTAAGCCATGTGAGTTGCCCAGTTCCCAGACAACTCGTGGTGGTGCGAGTGGTGAGACTGATAGCCCCGGTGCCAAGGCTTTCTGTCGGTATTGTAAGAGAAAAGACCATGAACTTAGCCAATGTCCTAAGCTGGCAAACAGGCGCACCGGGGAGCCAGTACTTAGTGTTGGAAGAAGTGAGGTCACGTCTGTCACAACCCCTAAAAATTCTAGTATTATGACCACCTCCAGCGTTCCAACTTCTTCGGATTCACTTGGAACTATACACCCTTTGTTCAAACCCTTTACTTTTGCAGGTGCGATTGGCTCCAACTGCTCGGCTGAGCATGTCCGACCAGTCAACATTCTGCGCGATTCCGGCGCCCTTGTCTCCCTGGTGTTACGTGAAGACGTTCCTTCGTCAGACTGCTACACAGGCGAGACTGTTTTTATTGATGGTGTGTGTGGATCGTCAGTTAAAGGTGTGCCCGTATGTACCGTTTACCTGACATGTGAGTTGGTGACTGGGTTCGTTAAACTGGCCGTTGTTGATCCAATACCAACTTCAGGTGTTTCTCTTTTGTGAATACTAGGAAGTTAGAGCTTGAGTATCCATCACTTTCCTGCATGTGCCGTCACACGCGGTATGAGTGTTAAAAATAGTATTCGAAAGGCTGACACTTCAGTGCCCTTGAATGTTTCAGACCCGGAAGAAAGTTTCCCCGAGCTCTCCTTGAAGGACTTCTTTAATGACTCGGCGGGTCAAGGGTTTCGAGAGGCTGAAGGTGTCTTGAGTAACGAGAAGTGTCCAATAACTAGGAATAAACTAATTGAGGAACAAAAGCGGGACGAAAGGCTAAAGCGGCTCTTTGGCAGCCTTGTGGACGAGACTGAAATGAATGAATACCCCCAGTGCTATTACCTTAAGTCAGGTGTGCTAATGCGCCAACACAGACCCTTACATACTCCTAGTTCAGACACTTGGTACAACATACACCAAGTTGTCTTGCCTCAATCCCTTCGTAATCATGTTCTTTCCATTGCTCATGATTATATCGCTGGACATTTGGGTGTAACTAAAACCTTTCATAAAACTTTTGAACATATCTATTGGCCTAAGATGAGAAATGACGTGCGTAAATATTGCCACACTTGTCACACATGTCAGGTTAAAGGTAAACCGGGCCCTGGCGTTCAGCCCTCTCCACTCAACCCTATTCCTATTGTTGACAAGCCATTCAGCAGGATTGTTATTGACTGTGTCGGACATCTGCCCAGATCCAAGCGCGGGAACCAGTACCTCCTAACTATTATAGATGTCGCTACTCGATACCCCGAAGCTATCCCCTTTAGAAATATAACTACAAAGAATGTTGTGAAGGCCCTTATTAAGGTTTCACCCAGGTCGGATTGCCAGTTGAAGTGCAGTCAGACCAGGGCTCTAATTTCACCTCTGGCTTGTTTGAAAAGGTGATGAAATCACTAGGAATTACTCAGTACCGGTCCACCGCTTACCACCCACAGAGTCAAGGAGTTGTGGAGAAATTCCACCACACTCTGAAAACCATGATTAAAGCTTACTGTCTGGATACGGGTTCTGAATGAGATGACAGCATTGAACTCCTTTTATTTTCAGTAAGAGATAGTGTGCAGGAGAGCCTCGGGTATTCCCCCTTCCAGCTTATATACGGTCACCAAGTTAGGGGGCCCCTTAAAGTTCTGAAAGAGTGTTGGCTAGACGAGGAAAACAAAGTCCCCGCCGCGACTTATGTGGAATCCTTTAAGAAAAAAATAAAAACTGCCATTTCTTGTGTCCATGCTCACCTTGGTGAGGCTCAGAGTAAAGTGAAGAAGAATTATGATGCGGCTCATGGAGTAAAGTTAAGGGAATTCAAGGAAGGTGATTTAGTTCTTGCTCTTCTTCCAATGCCACAACAACCACTCAAGTCTAGATAATCTGGCCCTTACCAAGTGCTAAAGAGGACATCTAATGTAAATTATATTCTTGCAACCCCTGAAAGACTTAAGAAAAAGCGTATCGTTCATGTAAACCTTTTGAAAGAGTACCATACACGGGAAGAGGTGGCAGAGGATGCTGCAGTGCCAGATAATAAGAAGGATATAGCAATGGTCGTGCCCTGTGACGCTGGTTCTGGAGAGAGTGAGCAAGTGTCGATGGTTGACCCGATGTTAACTAACTCCTATATTCTAGAAAATATTGAACAGAAACTTAAGCATCTCTCTGATTCACAGGCAGCCAGTATCACCTCTCTTCTAGGAGAGTATTCGGAGTTCTTCAACAACACACCCTACCCTCTCCTCGCCCATGATGTTCTCCTAAGCAACCATGTTCCAATTCGCCAGGCTCCATATCGCCTCAACAAGGAGAAGCGGGAATTTTTGAATGGTGAGCTGAGGCTCTTGAAGAAGCAGGGAATGATCCGACCGAGCCTCAATCCCTGGGCTTCCCCTGTGGTTCTGGTACCCAAGGGGGAAGGTTATCGATTGTGCATCGACTACAGGAAGGTGAATGGAGTCACCGTACCAGACTCCTACCCTCTCCCACGCGTGGACGACATCATTGACGACCTGGGACGAGCCAAGTACCTATCGAAGCTCGACCTTCTTCAAGGATACTATCAGGTTCCCCTAACGTCTCGCGCCATCCCTGTCTCTGCCTTCACGACACCGTCCGGGCTGTGGGAGTGGATCGTGCTCCCCTTTGGCTTCCGGAACGCTCCAGCGATGTTTCAGCGTCTCATGGCGTTCGTGACCAGTGACCTGGTGGGCGTGAGATGCTACCTAGACGACTTAGTGGTGTGGAGCGAGACCTGGGAACACCATGTGATTCGTCTTCGTTCGCTGTTCCAGGCCTTGTCTATGGCCTGCCTCACTGTCAACTTAAGAAGTCCGAATTCGGCCACGCTCACGTCACCTTTCTGGGCCATGTCATCGGTCAAGGTAATGTTGCACCGGTCGAAGCCAAGCTCGAAGCAATTCTTCGGTACCCAGCCCCTGAGAACAGGAAGGAGCTCATGAGGTTCATCGGTATGATCGGCTACTACAGGCGGTTCTGCGAGAACTTCGCCCAAGTCTCTGCTCCTCTTACTGATCTGCTCAGCACAAAGCGCACTTAGAAGTGATCAGATGAATGTCAAATTTCCTTTGAGAGACTTAAGAGTGTGTTAGCAAGTGCTCCGGTGTTGCAGGCATCTAATATGAGTAAGCCATTTACTATCAGTGTTGACGCAAGTAACAGTGGTGTTGGATCGATTCTCCTCCAACCAAACTAATAATTTGTTACATCCTGTGTGCTACTACTCTCATAAACTCAAACCTTACCAAAAGTCCTATGCCACTGTGGAAAAGGAGGCTCTGGGGATTGTACTTACATTGGAAAAGTTCAGAGTTTATTTATCTTGCACTGCTCATCCCATCACCGTCCAAACTGACCACAATCCTCTTGCGTTCATTAATCGTGTCAAATTCAACAACATGCATATACTAAGGTGGGCTCTTTCACTACAGCCATTTAATCTCAAGATTGTCCACATCAAGGGAACGAATAATGTCAAGGCCGACGTCTTATCCAGAATGTAAATTCTATGTAATAATTAAGGTAGCTCATTCCGTTGAAAGACCACTACTTTTCCCCGTCTAGTAAAAGTTCCTTTTGGTGGGAGGTGTTACGTCCCCCTCACTTGGGTAACTTCCTTGTTAGTAGTTGGAGGGTTGAGTAGTTATCATTCGGTGCTCCTCACGCAGGCGCACACGTGCATAGGGAGGAATGCTCGCTGGGCGGCGGGGGTGACCCGACATTTTCTCTACCAGCACACTGGGCTTTGGTGCTTCGTGTCTGGCGCTCTGTCTACGTTTTGTGTTACGTTGTAAGGTTGATGGTTTTAGTTAGGGACCTGTAGCTTATGTTAACGCTTTGGCTCTAGGAAGGTGCAACATTGTTGTCTGGAATTCTGCACTTGATTAAATACTGTGCTTCAGTGATTCGTGCTTCTTTGAAATGACTCCTTGGGACTAGTGTTGAGTCGAGTGATTTATGGACTTAGTGGGAAACTTACTGTTACAGTTGGTCATCAGGTCATCGTATGCTCACAAGACACCACTAACTGTAACAATATTTCAAAACAAGTTTACATTGTTTAATGTGTATTTTGAATATCTATTTCAATACAAATTTACCTTACTGTATGTGCATTTTTTATATTTATTTTAATACAAATCTATTTATTTTATGTATATATATATATATATATATATATATATATATATATATATATATATATATATATATATATATATATATATATATATATATATATTTATATTCATAAAAATTTATATAAATATATATATATATATATATATATATATATATATTTATATATATTTTTATGTATATATATATATATATATATATATATATATATTCATAAAAATATGCGTTGTTTTATAGGCATTTTGATTCTTTATTTTCATAAAAATTTACATTATTTTATTGATATTCTCTGTAATTATTTTGATACGATTTTACATTATTCTATGTGTATTTTGTATATATATTTTTTTATACATATTTACATTACTTAATGTGTATTTTGTAAATATATCTTATACAAATTTACGTTATTTTATGTGTATTTGTTTATATTTTTTCATACAAATTAACATTATTTTATGTATATTTTGTATATGTATTTCAAAACAGATTTACCTAATTTTATATGTATTTTGTATATATATTTTCATACAAATTTAAATTATTTTTCTGTATCTTTTATATATTTTTATACAAATTGTAGTTATTTTATGTGTATTTTGTATATCTATTTTCCATCATATATACATTCTTTTATAGGAATTTTGCTTATTTATTTTGATACGAATTTACATTATTTGAGATTTTTTTGTATAAATATTTTTATGCGTATTTACATCATTTTATGTGTATTTTGTATATATATATATATATATATATATATATATATATATATATATATATAGATATATATATATATATATATATATATATATACATATATATATATATATATATATATATATATTTATATATATTCATAGAAATTTACGTTATTTTATGTGTATTCGTATACATATTTTCATACAAATATACATTATTTTATGTGTATTTTGCATATCTATTTAATACAGATTTACCTTATTGTATGTGCATTTTGTATATTTATTTTAATACAAATTTAATTATTTTATGTGTATTTTGTAGATATATTTTTATACAAATATGTTTTATTTTATGGGTATTTTGCATCTTTATTTTCATACAAATTTACATTATTTTATTGATATTCTGTTTATTTATTTTGATACAATTTTACAGTATGCTATGTGTATTCTGTATATATTCTTTATAAATATTTACATTATTTAATGTATATTTTGTATATACATTTTCATACAAATTTACGTTATTTTATGTGTATTTGTTTATATATTTTGATGCAAATTTACAATATTTTATGGTTATTTTGTATATATATTTCAAAACAAGTTTACTTAATTTTATCTGTATTTGTATATCTATTTTCATAGAAATTTAGGTTATTTCTCTGTATATTTCTATTTATTTTAATAAAAAAATATAGTTATGTTATGTGTATTTTGTATATTTATTTTCACACAAACTTACATTGTTTTATTGGTATTTGTGGATTTTTTTTTATACGAATTTATATTATTTTATTTGTAATATGTATATATATATATATATATATATATATATATATATATATATATATATATATATATATATATATATATATATATATATATATATATATATATATATATATATATATATATATATATATATATATATATATATATATATATATATATATATATATATATATATATATATATATATATATATATATATATATATATATATATATATATATATATATATATATATATATATATATATATATATATATATATATATATATATATATATATATATATATATATATATATATATATATATATATATATATATATATATATATATATATATATATATATATATATATATATATATATATATGTAACAGAAAAACATCTCAACAAACCACTTGTGCCAGGAATCGAACCCGTTCTTTCTGAATAGAAATCAGGGCGCATACCAACCACGCCACCTGATGAGCTAAAAGTCTTCACGCCAGAGGTTGCATTTAAGCAGCCAACCTGACGGCGGGACTTCTTTACCTTTCATTCCTCGTAAGAGGGTGGGGGCGTCAGGTTGGCTGCTTAAATGCAACCTCTGGCGTGAAGTCTTTTAGCTCATCAGGTGGCAAAATATATATATATATATATATATATATATATATATATATATATATATATATATATATATATATATATATATATATATATATATATATATATATATATATATATATATATATATATATATATATATATATATATATATATATATATATATATATATATATATATATATCATATCTCATCTCTTACTATATCAGATTCCTCGAGTCTGGGCGTTCTTTACCGTCGCCGCCAGTTCTTCTCCCCCACAGTTGCTGTCCATACAGGGCCTTATCCGCCCTCGTATGGAGTATGCATCTCATGTGTGGGGGGGCTCCACTCACACAGCTCTTCTGGACAGAGTGGAGGCAAAGGCTCTTCGTCTTATCAGCTCTCCTCCTCATACTGATAGTCTTCTACCTCTTAAATTCCGCCGCAATGTTGCCTCTCTTTCTATCTTTTATCGATATTTCCACTCTGAC